>NW_027040443.1:0-37500 GCF_034236695.1 Oncorhynchus nerka
CTAGGTAGAGGAGATCTATCATGGTCCTGTATAGATAGTACCACTAGGTAGAGGAGAACTATCATGGTCCTGTATAGATAGTACCACTAGGTAGAGGAGATCTATCATGGTCCTGTATAGTACCACTAGGTAGAGGAGATCTATCATGGTCCTGTATAGTACCACTAGGTAGAGGAGAACTATCATGGTCCTGTATAGTACCACTAGGTAGAGGAGAACTATCATGGTCCTGTATAGATAGTACCACTAGGTAGAGGAGATCTATCATGGTCCTGTATCGTACCACTAGGTAGAGGAGATCTATCATGGTCCTGTATAGTACCACTAGGTAGAGGAGAACTATCATGGTCCTGTATAGATAGTACCACTAGGTAGAGGAGATCTATCATGGTCCTGTATAGATAGTACCACTAGGTAGAGGAGATCTATCATGGTCCTGTATAGATAGTACCACTAGGTAGAGGAGAACTATCATGGTCCTGTATAGATAGTACCACTAGGTAGAGGAGATCTATCATGGTCCTGTATAGATAGTACCACTAGGTAGAGGAGAACTATCATGGTCCTGTATAGTACCACTAGGTAGAGGAGAACTATCATGGTCCTGTATAGATAGTACCACTAGGTAGAGGAGATCTATCATGGTCCTGTATCGTACCACTAGGTAGAGGAGATCTATCATGGTCCTGTATAGTACCACTAGGTAGAGGAGATCTATCATGGTCCTGTATAGATAGTACCACTAGGTAGAGGAGATCTATTATGGTCCTGTATAGATAGTACCACTAGGTAGAGGAGATCTATTATGGTCCTGTATAGATAGTACCACTAGGTAGAGGAGATCTATCATGGTCCTGTATAGATAGTATCACTAGGTAGAGGAGATCTATCATGGTCCTGTATAGATAGTACCACTAGGTAGAGGAGAACTATCATGGTCCTGTATAGATAGTACCACTAGGTAGAGGAGATCTATCATGGTCCTGTATAGTACCACTAGGTAGAGGAGAACTATCATGGTCCTGTATAGTACCACTAGGTAGAGGAGATCTATCATGGTCCTGTATAGATAGTACCACTAGGTAGAGGAGATCTATCATGGTCCTGTATCGTACCACTAGGTAGAGGAAATCTATCATGGTCCTGTATAGATAGTACCACTAGGTAGAGGAGATCTATCATGGTCCTGTATCGTACCACTAGGTAGAGGAGATCTATCATGGTCCTGTATAGATAGTACCACTAGGTAGAGGAGAACTATCATGGTCCTGTATAGATAGTACCACTAGGTAGAGGAGATCTATCATGGTCCTGTATAGATAGTACCACTAGGTAGAGGAGATCTATCATGGTCCTGTATAGATAGTACCACTAGGTAGAGGAGATCTATCATGGTCCTGTATAGATAGTACCACTAGGTAGAGGAGAACTATCATGGTCCTGTATAGATAGTACCACTAGGTAGAGGAGATCTATCATGGTCCTGTATAGATAGTACCACTAGGTAGAGGAGATCTATCATGGTCCTGTATAGTACCACTAGGTAGAGGATATCTATCATGGTCCTGTATAGATAGTACCACTAGGTAGAGGAGATCTATCATGGTCCTGTATAGATAGTACCACTAGGTAGAGGAGAACTATCATGGTCCTGTATAGATAGTACCACTAGGTAGAGGAGATCTATCATGGTCCTGTATAGATAGTACCACTAGGTAGAGGAGATCTATCATGGTCCTGTATAGTATCACTAGGTAGAGGAGATCTATCATGGTCCTGTATAGTACCACTAGGTAGAGGAGATCTATCATGGTCCTGTATCGTACCACTAGGTAGAGGAGATCTATCATGGTCCTGTATAGTACCACTAGGTAGAGGAGATCTATCATGGTCCTGTATAGTACCACTAGGTAGAGGAGATCTATCATGGTCCTGTATAGATAGCACCACTAGGTAGAGGAGAACTATCATGGTCCTGTATAGTACCACTAGGTAGAGGAGAACTATCATGGTCCTGTATAGTACCACTAGGTAGAGGAGATCTATCATGGTCCTGTATAGATAGTACCACTAGGTAGAGGAGAACTATCATGGTCCTGTATAGTACCACTAGGTAGAGGAGATCTATCATGGTCCTGTATAGTACCACTAGGTAGAGGAGAACTATCATGGTCCTGTATAGTACCACTAGGTAGAGGAGATCTATCATGGTCCTGTATAGATAGTACCACTAGGTAGAGGAGAACTATCATGGTCCTGTATAGTACCACTAGGTAGAGGAGAACTATCATGGTCCTGTATAGTACCACTAGGTAGAGGAGATCTATCATGGTCCTGTATAGATAGTACCACTAGGTAGAGGAGAACTATCATGGTCCTGTATAGATAGTACCACTAGGTAGAGGAGATCTATCATGGTCCTGTATAGATAGTACCACTAGGTAGAGGAGAACTATCATGGTCCTGTATAGATAGTACCACTAGGTAGAGGAGAACTATCATGGTCCTGTATAGATAGTACCACTAGGTAGAGGAGAACTATCATGGTCCTGTATAGATAGTACCACTAGGTAGAGGAGATCTATCATGGTCCTGTATAGTACCACTAGGTAGAGGAGAACTATCATGGTCCTGTATAGTACCACTAGGTAGAGGAGAACTATCATGGTCCTGTATAGTACCACTAGGTAGAGGAGAACTATCATGGTCCTGTATAGATAGTACCACTAGGTAGAGGAGATCTATCATGGTCCTGTATAGATAGTACCACTAGGTAGAGGAGATCTATCATGGTCCTGTATCGTACCACTAGGTAGAGGAAATCTATCATGGTCCTGTATAGATAGTACCACTAGGTAGAGGAGATCTATCATGGTCCTGTATAGATAGTACCACTAGGTAGAGGAGATCTATCATGGTCCTGTATCGTACCACTAGGTAGAGGAGATCTATCATGGTCCTGTATAGATAGTACCACTAGGTAGAGGAGAACTATCATGGTCCTGTATAGATAGTACCACTAGGTAGAGGAGATCTATCATGGTCCTGTATAGATAGTACCACTAGGTAGAGGAGATCTATCATGGTCCTGTATAGATAGTACCACTAGGTAGAGGAGATCTATCATGGTCCTGTATAGATAGTACCACTAGGTAGAGGAGAACTATCATGGTCCTGTATAGATAGTACCACTAGGTAGAGGAGATCTATCATGGTCCTGTATAGATAGTACCACTAGGTAGAGGAGATCTATCATGGTCCTGTATAGTACCACTAGGTAGAGGATATCTATCATGGTCCTGTATAGATAGTACCACTAGGTAGAGGAGATCTATCATGGTCCTGTATAGATAGTACCACTAGGTAGAGGAGAACTATCATGGTCCTGTATAGATAGTACCACTAGGTAGAGGAGATCTATCATGGTCCTGTATAGATAGTACCACTAGGTAGAGGAGATCTATCATGGTCCTGTATAGTATCACTAGGTAGAGGAGATCTATCATGGTCCTGTATAGTACCACTAGGTAGAGGAGATCTATCATGGTCCTGTATCGTACCACTAGGTAGAGGAGATCTATCATGGTCCTGTATAGTACCACTAGGTAGAGGAGATCTATCATGGTCCTGTATAGTACCACTAGGTAGAGGAGATCTATCATGGTCCTGTATAGATAGCACCACTAGGTAGAGGAGAACTATCATGGTCCTGTATAGTACCACTAGGTAGAGGAGAACTATCATGGTCCTGTATAGTACCACTAGGTAGAGGAGATCTATCATGGTCCTGTATAGATAGTACCACTAGGTAGAGGAGAACTATCATGGTCCTGTATAGTACCACTAGGTAGAGGAGATCTATCATGGTCCTGTATAGTACCACTAGGTAGAGGAGAACTATCATGGTCCTGTATAGTACCACTAGGTAGAGGAGATCTATCATGGTCCTGTATAGATAGTACCACTAGGTAGAGGAGAACTATCATGGTCCTGTATAGTACCACTAGGTAGAGGAGAACTATCATGGTCCTGTATAGTACCACTAGGTAGAGGAGATCTATCATGGTCCTGTATAGATAGTACCACTAGGTAGAGGAGAACTATCATGGTCCTGTATAGATAGTACCACTAGGTAGAGGAGATCTATCATGGTCCTGTATAGATAGTACCACTAGGTAGAGGAGAACTATCATGGTCCTGTATAGATAGTACCACTAGGTAGAGGAGAACTATCATGGTCCTGTATAGATAGTACCACTAGGTAGAGGAGAACTATCATGGTCCTGTATAGATAGTACCACTAGGTAGAGGAGATCTATCATGGTCCTGTATAGTACCACTAGGTAGAGGAGAACTATCATGGTCCTGTATAGTACCACTAGGTAGAGGAGAACTATCATGGTCCTGTATAGTACCACTAGGTAGAGGAGAACTATCATGGTCCTGTATAGATAGTACCACTAGGTAGAGGAGATCTATCATGGTCCTGTATAGATAGTACCACTAGGTAGAGGAGATCTATCATGGTCCTGTATAGTACCACTAGGTAGAGGAGAACTATCATGGTCCTGTATAGTACCACTAGGTAGAGGAGAACTATTATGGTCCTGTATCGTACCACTAGGTACAGGAGAACTATCATGGTCCTGTATAGTACCACTAGGTAGAGGAGATCTATCATGGTCCTGTATAGTACCACTAGGTAGAGGAGATCTATTATGGTCCTGTATCGTACCACTAGGTACAGGAGAACTATCATGGTCCTGTATAGATAGTACCACTAGGTAGAGGAGAACTATTATGGTCCTGTATCGTACCACTAGGTACAGGAGAACTATCATGGTCCTGTATAGTACCACTAGGTAGAGGAGATCTATCATGGTCCTGTATAGTACCACTAGGTAGAGGAGATCTATCATGGTCCTGTATAGATAGTACCACTAGGTAGAGGAGATCTATCATGGTCCTGTATAGTACCACTAGGTAGAGGAGAACTATCATGGTCCTGTATAGATAGTACCACTAGGTAGAGGAGATCTATCATGGTCCTGTATAGTACCACTAGGTAGAGGAGAACTATCATGGTCCTGTATAGTACCACTAGGTAGAGGAGAACTATCATGGTCCTGTATAGATAGTACCACTAGGTAGAGGAGATCTATCATGGTCCTGTATCGTACCACTAGGTAGAGGAGATCTATCATGGTCCTGTATAGTACCACTAGGTAGAGGAGATCTATCATGGTCCTGTATAGATAGTACCACTAGGTAGAGGAGATCTATCATGGTCCTGTATAGTACCACTAGGTAGAGGAGAACTATCATGGTCCTGTATAGTACCACTAGGTAGAGGAGAACTATCATGGTCCTGTATAGATAGTACCACTAGGTAGAGGAGATCTATCATGGTCCTGTATAGTACCACTAGGTAGAGGAGATCTATCATGGTCCTGTATAGTACCACTAGGTAGAGGAGAACTATCATGGTCCTGTATAGATAGTACCACTAGGTAGAGGAGATCTATCATGGTCCTGTATAGATAGTACCACTAGGTAGAGGAGATCTATCATGGTCCTGTATAGATAGTACCACTAGGTAGAGGAGAACTATCATGGTCCTGTATAGATAGTACCACTAGGTAGAGGAGATCTATCATGGTCCTGTATAGATAGTACCACTAGGTAGAGGAGAACTATCATGGTCCTGTATAGTACCACTAGGTAGAGGAGATCTATCATGGTCCTGTATAGATAGTACCACTAGGTAGAGGAGATCTATTATGGTCCTGTATAGATAGTACCACTAGGTAGAGGAGATCTATTATGGTCCTGTATAGATAGTACCACTAGGTAGAGGAGATCTATTATGGTCCTGTATAGATAGTACCACTAGGTAGAGGAGATCTATCATGGTCCTGTATAGATAGTATCACTAGGTAGAGGAGATCTATCATGGTCCTGTATAGATAGTACCACTAGGTAGAGGAGAACTATCATGGTCCTGTATAGATAGTACCACTAGGTAGAGGAGATCTATCATGGTCCTGTATAGTACCACTAGGTAGAGGAGAACTATCATGGTCCTGTATAGTACCACTAGGTAGAGGAGATCTATCATGGTCCTGTATAGATAGTACCACTAGGTAGAGGAGATCTATCATGGTCCTGTATAGATAGTACCACTAGGTAGAGGAAATCTATCATGGTCCTGTATAGATAGTACCACTAGGTAGAGGAGATCTATCATGGTCCTGTATAGATAGTACCACTAGGTAGAGGAGATCTATCATGGTCCTGTATCGTACCACTAGGTAGAGGAGATCTATCATGGTCCTGTATAGATAGTACCACTAGGTAGAGGAGAACTATCATGGTCCTGTATAGATAGTACCACTAGGTAGAGGAGATCTATCATGGTCCTGTATAGATAGTACCACTAGGTAGAGGAGATCTATCATGGTCCTGTATAGATAGTACCACTAGGTAGAGGAGATCTATCATGGTCCTGTATAGATAGTACCACTAGGTAGAGGAGATCTATCATGGTCCTGTATCGTACCACTAGGTAGAGGAGAACTATCATGGTCCTGTATAGATAGTACCACTAGGTAGAGGAGATCTATCATGGTCCTGTATAGATAGTACCACTAGGTAGAGGAGATCTATCATGGTCCTGTATAGTACCACTAGGTAGAGGAGAACTATCATGGTCCTGTATAGATAGTACCACTAGGTAGAGGAGAACTATCATGGTCCTGTATAGTATCACTAGGTAGAGGAGATCTATCATGGTCCTGTATAGTACCACTAGGTAGAGGAGATCTATCATGGTCCTGTATAGTATCACTAGGTAGAGGAGATCTATCATGGTCCTGTATAGTACCACTAGGTAGAGGAGATCTATCATGGTCCTGTATCGTACCACTAGGTAGAGGAGATCTATCATGGTCCTGTATAGTACCACTAGGTAGAGGAGATCTATCATGGTCCTGTATAGTACCACTAGGTAGAGGAGATCTATCATGGTCCTGTATAGATAGTACCACTAGGTAGAGGAGAACTATCATGGTCCTGTATAGTACCACTAGGTAGAGGAGAACTATCATGGTCCTGTATAGTACCACTAGGTAGAGGAGATCTATCATGGTCCTGTATAGATAGTACCACTAGGTAGAGGAGAACTATCATGGTCCTGTATAGTACCACTAGGTAGAGGAGATCTATCATGGTCCTGTATAGTACCACTAGGTAGAGGAGAACTATCATGGTCCTGTATAGTACCACTAGGTAGAGGAGATCTATCATGGTCCTGTATAGATAGTACCACTAGGTAGAGGAGAACTATCATGGTCCTGTATAGTACCACTAGGTAGAGGAGAACTATCATGGTCCTGTATAGTACCACTAGGTAGAGGAGATCTATCATGGTCCTGTATAGATAGTACCACTAGGTAGAGGAGATCTATCATGGTCCTGTATAGATAGTACCACTAGGTAGAGGAGAACTATCATGGTCCTGTATAGATAGTACCACTAGGTAGAGGAGATCTATCATGGTCCTGTATAGTACCACTAGGTAGAGGAGAACTATCATGGTCCTGTATAGATAGTACCACTAGGTAGAGGAGATCTATCATGGTCCTGTATAGTACCACTAGGTAGAGGAGAACTATCATGGTCCTGTATAGATAGTACCACTAGGTAGAGGAGATCTATCATGGTCCTGTATCGTACCACTAGGTAGAGGAGAACTATCATGGTCCTGTATAGATAGTACCACTAGGTAGAGGAGATCTATCATGGTCCTGTATAGATAGTACCACTAGGTAGAGGAGAACTATCATGGTCCTGTATAGTACCACTAGGTAGAGGAGAAATATCATGGTCCTGTATAGATAGTACCACTAGGTAGAGGAGATCTATCATGGTCCTGTATAGATAGTACCACTAGGTAGAGGAGATCTATCATGGTCCTGTATAGTACCACTAGGTAGAGGAGAACTATCATGGTCCTGTATAGTACCACTAGGTAGAGGAGAACTATTATGGTCCTGTATCGTACCACTAGGTACAGGAGAACTATCATGGTCCTGTATAGTACCACTAGGTAGAGGAGATCTATCATGGTCCTGTATAGTACCACTAGGTAGAGGAGATCTATTATGGTCCTGTATCGTACCACTAGGTACAGGAGAACTATCATGGTCCTGTATAGATAGTACCACTAGGTAGAGGAGAACTATTATGGTCCTGTATCGTACCACTAGGTACAGGAGAACTATCATGGTCCTGTATAGTACCACTAGGTAGAGGAGATCTATCATGGTCCTGTATAGTACCACTAGGTAGAGGAGATCTATCATGGTCCTGTATAGATAGTACCACTAGGTAGAGGAGATCTATCATGGTCCTGTATAGTACCACTAGGTAGAGGAGAACTATCATGGTCCTGTATAGATAGTACCACTAGGTAGAGGAGATCTATCATGGTCCTGTATAGATAGTACCACTAGGTAGAGGAGAACTATCATGGTCCTGTATCGATAGTACCACTAGGTAGAGGAGATCTATAATGGTCCTGTATAGTACCACTAGGTAGAGGAGATCTATCATGGTCCTGTATAGATAGTACCACTAGGTAGAGGAGATCTATTATGGTCCTGTATAGATAGTACCACTAGGTAGAGGAGAACTATCATGGTCCTGTATCGATAGTACCACTAGGTAGAGGAGATCTATCATGGTCCTGTATAGTACCACTAGGTAGAGGAGATCTATCATGGTCCTGTATCGTACCACCAGGAAGTGCCACAGTGTCATAGTGGCTCTTTAATAAGGTTAACCAAGCAGACAGAGACAGCAGGGGGCTTCCTCCTCCTCCTCCTAGGTTGTTGTCTATTTGTCCAGATCTCCTCTTCTGATTAATTTAAGAGCTGCTCCGTGTTCTACTCCTGTGGTCGTGTCGTGATGTCGTCTGCTAGCTGGTTCACCGTCTCACCGTGCCGTAGAGGACACCATTTTGAATTATTCATTCAGCCATTATCTACCTGTCACTACTCCTACATGCAGCACAGACACACACACACACACACACACTGTACGCACACACACACACACACACACACACACACACACACACTGTACACACACCAGAGGAGCACCTTGTTGTGTGACATCAAGGTATTAAATAATGGAGACAGGACAGGTATACAAACACAAGGACAGGTGATGGAGAGGAACCTAACATCAGACCTCCTGAGGTTCTGTCTGTCAGGGATGTTCTGGTCTAGCTAACATCAGACCTCCTGAGGTTCTGTCTAGTTACATCAGACCTCCTGAGGTTCTGTCTATCAGGGATGTTCTGGTCTAGTTACGTCAGACATCCTGAGGTTCTGTCTATCAGGGATGTTCTGGTCTAGTTACATCAGACCTCCTGAGGTTCTGTCTGTCAGGGATGTTCTGGTCTAGTTACGTCAGACCTCCTGATGTTCTGGTCTAGTTACATCAGACCTGAGGTTCTGTCTAGTTACATCAGACCTGCTGAGGTTCTGTCTGTCAGGGATGTTCTGGTCTAGTTACGTCAGACCTCCTGAGGTTCTGTCTATCAGGGATGTTCTGGTCTAGTTACATCAGACCTGCTGACCTGTCTAGTTACATCAGACCTCCTGAGGTTCTGTCTAGTTACATCAGACCTGCTGAGGTTCTGTCTGTCAGGGATGTTCTGGTCTAGTTACATCAGACCTGCTGAGGTTCTGTCTGTCAGGGATGTTCTGGTCTAGTTACGTCAGACCTCCTGAGGTTCTGTTTATCAGGGATGTTCTGGTCTAGTTACATCAGACCTGCTGAGGTTATGTCTGTCAGGGATGTTCTGGTCTAGATACGTCAGACCTGAGGTTCTGTCTGTCAGGGATGTTCTGGTCTAGTTACGTCAGACCTGCTGAGGTTCTGTCTGTCAGGGATGTTCTGGTCTAGTTACATCAGACCTCCTGATGTTCTGGTCTAGTTACATCAGACCTGAGGTTCTGTCTAGTTACATCAGACCTGCTGAGGTTCTGTCTGTCAGGGATGTTCTGGTCTAGTTACGTCAGACCTCCTGAGGTTCTGTCTATCAGGGATGTTCTGGTCTAGTTACGTCAGACCTGAGGTTCTGTCTGTCAGGGATGTTCTGTTCTAGTTACATCAGACCTCCTGAGGTTCTGTCTGTCAGGGATGTTCTGGTCTAGCTAACATCAGACCTGCTGAGGTTCTGTCTATCAGGGATGTTCTGGTCTAGTTACATCAGACCTCCTGAGGTTCTGTCTATCAGGGATGTTCTGGTCTAGTTACATCATACCTGAGGTTCTATCTGTCAGGGATGTTCTGGTCTAGTTACATCAGACCTCCTGAGGTTCTGTTTATCAGGGATGTTCTGGTCTAGTTACATCAGACCTGAGGTTCTGTCTAGTTACGTCAGACCTGCTGAGGTTCTGTCTATCAGGGATGTTCTGGTCTGTCTGTCAGGGATGTTCTGGTCTAGTTACATCATACCTGAGGTTCTGTCTATCAGGGATGTTCTGGTCTAGTTACATCAGACCTGCTGAGGTTCTGTCTGTCAGGGATGTTCTGGTCTAGTTACATCAGACCTGAGGTTCTATCTGTCAGGGATGTTCTAGTCTAGTTACATCAGACCTCCTGAGGTTCTGTCTATCAGGGATGTTCTGGTCTAGTTACATCAGACCTGCTGAGGTTCTGTCTGTCAGGGATGTTCTGGTCTAGTTACATCAGACCTGCTGAGGTTCTGTCTGTCAGGGATGTTCTGGTCTAGTTACATCAGACTTGCTGAGGTTCTGTCTGTCAGGGATGTTCTGGTCTAGTTACGTCAGACCTCCTGATGTTCTGTCTGTCAGGGATGTTCTGGTCTAGTTACGTCAGACCTGAGGTTCTGTCTGTCAGGGATGTTCTGGTCTAGTTACATCAGACCTGCTGAGGTTCTGTCTGTCAGGGATGTTCTGGTCCAGTTACGTCAGACCTGAGGTTCTGTCTGTCAGGGATGTTCTGGTCTAGTTACGTCAGACCTGAGGTTCTGTCTGTCAGGGATGTTCTGGTCTAGTTACGTCAGACCTCAGGTTCTGTCTGTCAGGGATGTTCTGGTCTAGTTACGTCAGACCTGAGGTTCTGTCTGTCAGGGATGTTCTGGTCTATTTACGTCAGACCTGAGGTTCTGTCTGTCAGGGATGTTCTGGTCTAGTTACATCAGACCTGCTGAGGTTCTGTCTGTCAGGGATGTTCTGGTCTAGTTACGTCAGACCTGAGGTTCTGTCTGTCAGGGATGTTCTGGTCTAGTTACATCAGACCTGCTGATCTAAGTGCTGCTCTCCCATATCTCTGTGTTGCTCTCCCATATCTCTGTGTTGCTCTCCCATATCTCTGTGTTGCTCTCCCATATCTCTGTGTTGCTCTCCCATATCTCTGTGTTGCTCTCCCATATCTCTGTGTAAGGAGTATAAGGTTTTAAGTAAGTCACTATGGGAACAAGGGCTGTCCGCGACCCCAAAAAATAGAGTATTAGTCGATCGAAAGTCGACATTTTTAAAAGTTTATAGACACACCCTATATGTTAATCAGCCAGATGTTTTTCAGTTCACGGTTTGATGAAATATAAGACCTGCCTCAAGAGGCAGAAAAGACGGGAGGAGTGACTGTGTGTCTCTTTGTGTGGTGTGTGTGTGTGTGTCTCTGTGTGTGTGTGTGTTTGATGAAATAAGACCTGCCTCAAGAGGGCTCCAGAGATCTAGATAACCAGGAAGAAGAAAATAAAAAGAACTTGATCCAACTCTTATTCTCCCGCTCCTGCTGTCTGTCTCAGACTCTGCCGTTCCTCTCCTGGAGCTGCTGGTAATTGGCTACACGAGGAGGAGTGGACAACCTTTTCTCATGTTTGAATGCCAATTCGTCTTACTGTTTCTACCGATCTGCGTGCCGGTTATGGTTATTCATACGCACGTTTTTGTGAAACGGTTTCATTTAATTTATAACGTTTTCACATCTCGATGTCGTGTGGTTTAATCAAGATGAAAATGATTCCTATCTAAAAGTAACTTCTGTTGCCAACTATGTAAAAAAGAAAAATAGCTCGACATAAAGCCAACAAATGGTAATATTGCAGCCTGCAGGTAGAAAATATCCTGATTAAAAATGAACATCCTGTTAATCACGTTTGTCTTCACATGGCCCTGTCTACAACGAACGGCGCAAGGGGACGTGGGACGGAGCTCCATTTGGCCTTAGGAGGTTCCCCAAATCATATCAAACCCTCCGTAGAGACCTGCTGGTGTCATTAATGTAGACACTACATCAGACCTGCTGGTGTCATTAATGTGGACAGGAAGCCACTACATCAGACCTGCTGGTGTCATTAATGTGGACATGAAGCCACTACATCAGACCTGCTGGTGTCATTAATGTAGACATGAAGCCACTACATCAGACCTGCTGGTATCATTACTGTAGACAGGAAGTCACTACATCAGACCTGCTGGTGTCATTAATGTAGACATGAAGCCACTACATCAGACCTGCTGGTGTCATTAATGTGGACATGAAGCCACTACATCAGACCTGCTGGTGTCATTAATGTGGACATGAAGCCACTACATCAGACCTGCTGGTGTCATTAATGTGGACATGAAGCCACTACATCAGACCTGCTGGTGTCATTAATGTAGACATGAAGCCACTACATCAGACCTGCTGGTGTCATTAATGTGGACATGAAGCCACTACATCAGACCTGCTGGTGTCATTAATGTGGACATGAAGCCACTACATCAGACCTGCTGGTGTCATTAATGTGGACATGAAGCCACTACATCAGACCTGCTGGTGTCATTAATGTAGACAGGAAGCCACTACATCAGACCTGCTGGTGTCATTAATGTGGACAGGAAGCCACTACATCAGACCTGCTGGTGTCATTAATGTGGACATGAAGCCACTACATCAGACCTGCTGGTGTCATTAATGTGGACATGAAGCCACTACATCAGACCTGCTGGTGTCATTAATGTGGACATGAAGCCACTACATCAGACCTGCTGGTGTCATTAATGTGGACATGAAGCCACTACATCAGACCTGCTGGTGTCATTAATGTGGACATGAAGCCACTACATCAGACCTGCTGGTGTCATTAATGTGGACATGAAGCCACTACATCAGACCTGCTGGTGTCATTAATGTAGACAGGAAGCCACTACATCAGACCTGCTGGTGTCATTAATGTAGACCGGAAGCCACTACATCAGACCTGCTGGTGTCATTAATGTAGACATGAAGCCACTACATCAGACCTGCTGGTGTCATTAATGTAGACAGGAAGCCACTACATCAGACCTGCTGGTGTCATTAATGTGGACATGAAGCCACTAAGTGTTGTTTCTACTGTAGCCTGCTGTTTACTGGGCCGTCTAAGTGTTGTTTCTACTGTAGCCTGCTGTTTACTGGGCCGTCTAAGTGTTGTTTCTACTGTAGCCTGCGGTTTACTGGGCCGTCTAAGTGTTGTTTCTACTGTAGCCTGCGGTTTACTGGTCCGTCTAAGTGTTGTTTCTACTGTAGCCTGCGGTTTACTGGGCCGTCTAAGTGTTGTTTCTACTGTAGCCTGCGGTTTACTGGGCCGTCTAAGTGTTGTTTCTACTGTAGCCTGCGGTTTACTGGGCCGTCTAAGTGTTGTTTCTACTGTAGCCTGTGGTTTACTGGGCCGTCTAAGTGTTGTTTCTACTGTAGCCTGCGGTTTACTGGGCCGTGTAAGTGTTGTTTCTACTGTAGCCTGCTGTTTACTGGGCCGTCTAAGTGTTGTTTCTACTGTAGCCTGCGGTTTACTGGGCCGTCTAAGTGTTGTTTCTACTGTAGCCTGCGGTTTACTGGGCCGTCTAAGTGTTGTTTCTACTGTAGCCTGTGGTTTACTGGTCCGTCTAAGTGTTGTTTCTACTGTAGCCTGCGGTTTACTGGGCCGTCTAAGTGTTGTTTCTACTGTAGCCTGCGGTTTACTGGGCCGTCTAAGTGTTGTTTCTACTGTAGCCTGCGGTTTACTGGTCCGTCTAAGTGTTGTTTCTACTGTAGCCTGCGGTTTACTGGGCCGTCTAAGTGTTGTTTCTACTGTAGCCTGCGGTTTACTGGGCCGTGATGGAACAGATCACCCTGAGCTTTTTTTCCTGTCTACAGTAATGACACCAGCAGGTCTGATGTAGTGACTTCCTGTCTACAGTAATGACACCAGCAGGTCTGATGTAGTGACTTCCTGTCTACAGTAATGATACCAGCAGGTCTGATGTAGTGACTTCCTGTCTACAGTAATGATACCAGCAGGTCTGATGTAGTGACTTCCTGTCTACAGTAATGATACCAGCAGGTCTGATGTAGTAACTTCCTGTCTACAGTAATGATACCAGCAGGTCTGATGTAGTGACTTCCTGTCTACAGTAATGATACCAGCAGGTCTGATGTAGTGACTTCCTGTCTACAGTAATGATACCAGCAGGTCTGATGTAGTGGCTTCATGTCCACATTAATGACACCAGCAGGTCTGATGTAGTGACTTCCTGTCTACAGTAATGATACCAGCAGGTCTGATGCAGTGACTTCCTGTTAATGAATAGAACACGCTGTAGGGTTCTGTAACACGCTGTAGGGTTCTGTAACACGCTGTAGGGTTCTGTAACGCGCTGTAGGGTTCTGTAACACGCTGTAGGGTTCTGTAACGCGCAGTAGGGTTCTGTAACGCGCAGTAGGGTTCTGTAACACGCTGTAGGGTTCTGTAACGCGCAGTAGGGTTCTGTAACACGCAGTAGGGTTCTGTAACACGCTGTAGGGTTCTGTAACACGCTGTAGGGTTCTGTAACATGCTGTAGGGTTCTTTAACACACTGTAGGGTTCTGTAACACACTGTAGGGTTCTGTAACACACTGTAGGGTTCTGTAACACGCTGTAGGGTTCTGTAACTCACTGTAGGGTTCTGTAACACGCTGTAGGGTTCTGTAACACGCTGTAGGGTTCTGTAACACACTGTAGGGTTCTGTAACACACTGTAGGGTTCTGTAACACGCTGTAGGGTTCTGTAACACACTGTAGGGTTCTGTAACACACTGTAGGGTGCTGTGAGTCACAGCTCACGGTTAATGTCCTTTATCTGCCTCTTCTACTTTTTCAGACAGGATCTCTGTTGGTTACAGTCTGTCCTCTGTCTCTTTCCTCACGTGTGTGTGTGTGTGTGTGTGTGTGTGTGTGTGTGTGTGTGTGTGTGTGTGTGTGAGAGAGTGGTGGTCCTCTGAGCTCTGCTGTCAGAACGGTTGTTGTCAGAGTGGAGCTGGTGGACCTGTTGTCCTCACACGCAGAGAGAGACACACACACACGCAGAGAGAGACACACACACACACGCAGAGAGAGACACACACACACACGCAGAGAGAGACACACACACACACTCAGAGAGAGAGACACACACACACACTCAGAGAGAGAGACACACACACACAGAGAGAGAGACACACACACAGAGAGACACACACACAGAGAGAGACACACACACACAGAGAGAGACACACACACTCAGAGAGAGAGACACACACACTCAGAGAGAGAGACACACACACGCAGAGAGAGAGACACACACACAGAGAGAGACACACACAGAGAGAGACACACACACAGAGACACACACACACAGAGAGAGACACACACACAGAGAGAGACACACACACAGAGACACACACACTCAGAGAGAGAGACACACACACGCAGAGAGAGAGACACACACACAGAGAGAGACACACACACAGAGAGAGACACACACACAGAGAGAGACACACACACACAGAGAGAGACACACACACTCAGAGAGAGAGACACACACACGCAGAGAGAGAGACACACACACACACAGAGACAGACACACACGCAGAGAGAGACACACACACACACTCAGAGAGAGAGACACACAGACACACACGCAGAGAGAGAGACACACACACACACACGCAGAGACACACACACGCAGAGAGACACACACACACACAGAGAGACACACACGCAGAGAGATACACACACACACACACAGAGAGACACACACGCAGAGAGAGACACACACACACACACAGAGACACACACATGCAGAGAGAGACACACACACACAGACACACACACACACACACAGAGACACACATAGACACACACGCAGAGAGAGACACACACACACGCAGAGAGAGACACACACACACAGATACACACACACAGAGACACACACACAGAGACACACACACATAGACACACACACAGAGAGAGAGACACACACACAGAGACACACACACAGAGACACACATAGACACACACACAGAGACACACATAGACACACACACAGAGACACACACACAGAGACACACATAGACACACACACAGAGACACACATAGACACACACACAGAGACACACACACAGAGACACACAGACACACACACAGAGACACACATAGACACACACACAGAGACACACACATAGACACACACAGAGAGAGAGACACACACACAGAGACACACACACAGAGACACACACAGACACAGAGAGAGACAGTCACTCCTCCCGTCTTCTCGCCCATTGTTCTTCCCACTAATTTAGTCCACTGGCTGCACACATCAGTCTCTTCCTCCTCCTCGTCCTCCTCTTCCTCCCCACTTAAGTGCAGCAGCATCTGGATCCACATTAAACTTTAAAACCGCCTCATCTCTCTCTCTCTCTCTCTCCTGCGCTCCCGTTTTCAATCCATCAAATATTCATCCCTCTCTGTGAACTTCACATTGCTCTTCCCAGATGATTACCACTCTCCTTCTCCTGTTTTTCATATGAACAACCGTTAGCACACACACGCATACACACACACACACACACACACACACTGCTGATATCCAGTTCACATAACACCTCAGTTCATATCAGAAGAGGAGAACATTTCAGTCTTTTTAAACTCCTAAATATGAGGTTTTGTCAGAGTTTCATTCCTAATAACTCCTAGTTTAAACAACCAACTACAACGTGAACGGATAAACCACCTGTTATTCATGTCTGTTGTTGAGGAATATAGGAGCTGGGATGTAGAGACTCAATGATTACTGTTGAGGAATATAGGAGCTGGGATGTAGAGACTCAATTATTACTGTTGAGGAATACAGGAGCTGGGATGTAGAGACTCAATGATTACTGTTGTTGAGGAATATAGGAGCTGGGATGTAGAGACTCAATGATTACTGTTGAGGAATATAGGAGCTGGGATGTAGAGACTCAATGATTACTGTTGAGGAATATAGGAGCTGGGATGTAGAGACTAAATGATTACTGTTGAGGAATATAGGAGCTGGGATGTAGAGACTCAATGATTACTGTTGAGGAATATAGGAGCTGGGATGAAGAGACTCAATGATTACTGTTGAGGAATATAGGAGCTGGGATGTAGAGACTCAATGATTACTGTTGAGGAATATAGGAGCTGGGATGTAGAGACTCAATGATTACTGTTGAGGAATACAGGAGCTGGGATGTAGAGACTCAATGATTACTGTTGAGGAATATAGGAGCTGGGATGTAGAGACTCAATGATTACTGTTGTTGAGGAATACAGGAGCTGGGATGTAGAGACTCAATGATTACTGTTGAGGAATACAGGAGCTGGGATGTAGAGACTCAATGATTACTGTTGAGGAATACAGGAGCTGGGATGTAGAGACTCAATGATTACTGTTGAGGAATATAGGAGCTGGGATGTAGAGACTCAATGATTACTGTTGTTGAGGAATACAGGAGCTGGGATGTAGAGACTCAATGATTACTGTTGAGGAATACAGGAGCTGGGATGTAGAGACTCAATGATTACTGTTGAGGAATATAGGAGCTGGGATGTAGAGACTCAATGATTACTGTTGAGGAATATAGGAGCTGGGATGTAGAGACTCAATGATTACTGTTGAGGAATATAGGAGCTGGGATGTAGAGACTCAATGATTACTGTTGAGGAATACAGGAGCTGGGATGTAGAGATTCAATGATTACTGTTGAGGAATATAGGAGCTGGGATGTAGAGACTCAATGATTACTGTTGTTGAGGACTACAGGAAGTGGGATGGGATATGCATGATATTTTGTTGTAGGCGGAACTCATCAGATCATCGGATCCTATTGGACGCTCCTCAGCCCGGTGCTTCATCACCAATCAGAGCTGCCGTTTGGCCTATATGCAAATTAACCATTGCCATATATGGATCTGTGTTGTTCACTTTGAACTGTGTTGACAGCTGTGTTGACAGCTGTGTTGACAGCAGTGTTGACAGCTGTGTTGACAGCTGTGTTGACAGCTGTGTTGACAGCAGTGTTGACAGCTGTGTTGACAGCTGTGTTGACAGCAGTGTTGACAGCTGTGTTGACAGCTGTGGTGGTTTTGTGGATGCGTTTGTTTTGAGATCAAAGAGAGATCTGCATGTAGCCGCATGCGCACGTTTAGTTAATGAAGAGGTTCAGGACAGAACAGCAGATTAAACTCTCCCTCCCTCTGCCACATCCCCTTTAATAACATGAATGAAGAGGTTCAGGACAGAACAGCACATTAAACTCTCCCTCCCTCTGCCACATCCCCTTTAATAACATAAATGAAGAGGTTCAGGACAGAACAGCACATTAAACTCTCCCTCCCTCTGCCACATCCCCTTTAATAACATAAATGAAGAGGTTCAGGACAGAACAGCACATTAAACTCTCCCTCCCTCTGCCACATCCCCTTTAATAACATAAATGAAGAGGTTCAGGACAGAACAGCACATTAAACTCTCCCTCCCTCTGCCACATCCCCTTTAATAACATGAATGAAGAGGTTCAGGACAGAACAGCACATTAAACTCTCCCTCCCTCTGCCACATCCCCTTTAATAACATAAATGAAGAGGTTCAGGACAGAACAGCACATTAAACTCTCCCTCCCTCTGCCACCTCCCCTTTAATAACATAAATGAAGAGGTTCAGGACAGAACAGCACATTAAACTCTCCCTCCCTCTGCCACATCCCCTTTAATAACATCAATGAAGAGGTTCAGGACAGAACAGCAGATTAAACTCTCCCTCCCTCTGCCACATCCCCTTTAATAACATAAATGAAGAGGTTCAGGACAGAACAGCAGATTAAACTCTCCCTCCCTCTGCCACATCCCCTTTAATAACATGAATGAAGAGGTTCAGGACAGAACAGCAGATTAAACTCTCCCTCCCTCTGCCACATCCCCTTTAATAACATAAATGAAGAGGTTCAGGACAGAACAGCACATTAAACTCTCCCTCCCTCTGCCACATCCCCTTTAATAACATAAATGAAGAGTTTCAGGACAGAACAGCAGATTAAACTCTCCCTCCCTCTGCCACATCCCCTTTAATAACATAAATGAAGAGGTTCAGGACAGAACAGCACATTAAACTCTCCCTCCCTCTGCCACATCCCCTTTAATAACATTAATGAAGAGGTTCAGGACAGAACAGCAGACTGGAGGAGGGACACACACACACACACACACACACACACATGCTCACACAGACACACACACACACACACACTCACAGACATACGCTCACACACACACACACACACACTCACAGACAGACGCTCACAGACGGCTGTTTAACAGT
Organism: Oncorhynchus nerka; assembly: GCF_034236695.1. Lineage (NCBI taxonomy): Eukaryota > Metazoa > Chordata > Actinopteri > Salmoniformes > Salmonidae > Oncorhynchus > Oncorhynchus nerka. Next base: position 19,685 of record NW_027040443.1, read on the forward strand.
CTGATGGCCTTGAGATAGAAGCTGTTTTTCAATCTCTCGGTCCCAGCTTTGATGCACCTGTACTGATCTCGCCTTCTGGATGATAGCGGGGTGAACAGGCAGGGGCTCGGGTGGTTGTTGTTTTTAGATGAGCTGCAACGTTTCCTAAGGACTAGAAGCGAGACAGCCCTCTCTGTCGGCAGCATTTTCTGAGGCTCAGTTATACCTGTCCCACCATTACTGAGGCTCAGTTATACCTGTCCCACCATTACTGAGGCTCAGTTATACCTGTCCCACCATTACTGAGGGTCTGTTTTACCTGTCCCACCATTACTGAGGCTCAGTCCCACCTGTCCCACCATTACTGAGGCTCAGTTTTACCTGTCCCACCATTACTGAGGCTCAGGGCTACCTGTCCCACCATTACTGAGGCTCAGTTTTACCTGTCCCACCATTACTGAGGCTCAGTTTTACCTGTCCCACCATTACTGTAGCTCAGTTCTACCTGTCCCACCATTACTGAGGCTCAGTTCTACCTGTCCCACCATTACTGAGACTCAGGTCCACCTGTCCCACCATTACTGAGGCTCAGTTCTACCTGTCCCACCATTACTGAGGCTCAGGTCCACCTGTCCCACCATTACTGAGGCTCAGGTCCACCTGTCCCACCATTACTGAGGCTCAGTTCTACCTGTCCCACCATTACTGAGGCTCAGGTCCACCTGACGATGACATAGGAGAGTTGAGACGAGGGACGGAGAGAGAGAGGGGAGGGGCACAGTACCGTGCACTAGGTCTATCTATCAGTATAGTCAGGTCAGCCACCAGACAGACAGACAGAACCGGGCACTAGGTCTATCTATCAGTATAGTCAGGTCAGACACCAGACAGAACCGGGCACTAGGTCTATCTATCAGTATAGTCAGGTCAGACACCAGACAGAACCGGGCACTAGGTCTATCTATCAGTATAGTCAGGTCAGACACCAGACAGAACCGGGCACTAGGTCTATCTATCAGTATAGTCAGGTCAGACACCAGACAGACAGAACCGGGCACTAGACCCTTAGAGTGAGTGGGAGGGGGGGGGATCAGTGTGTGTGTGTGTGGGAGGGGGGGGTCGGGTCAGTTTGTGTGTGTGTGTGGGTGTGTGTGTGTGTGTGTGTGTGTGGGAGGTGTGTGGGGGGGGGGGGGGGGGTCAGTTTGTGTGGGTGTCTTCCACCTTGTGTCCAGATGTGTTTTTCAGTTTGTCTTTGTGCCCCTGTGTTTGTGCCGGAGGCAGCAGGTTATTGGCTGATACAGGTATTACAGCCTGAGGGACAACATCTGGGGGCCGAAGCTGTTCCCCACCCCTCCCCTGGGGGCGAGCAGCTGTTCCCCATCCCTCCCCTGGGGGACGAGCAGCTGTGTGTATTTAATCGTTGAAGAACATCCAGGTTTTAGCGTCTTCCTGGTTTCCACGCCTACGAGCCACCGATGCAGAGACCTTTTGGGAAACAGCTCCTTTCTGGGAAAAGTCTAGTAAATTAATTTAATATAGCCTCACGACATGGCAATCAATTCATTATTTATTTTAGACCTCTACTGCGGTATCTTTCTTCCAGAAATTACCAAACAACTGAAATACTTTGAAAACATCAACTGCGGTATCTTTCCACTAGAAATTACAACTCACACTTTAAATTTTGCATATTGACCAGCCACCACTATATATTGACTAGCCACCACTGTGTATTGACTAGCCACCACTGTATATTGACTAGCCACCACTGTATATTGACCAGCCACCACTGTATATTAACCAGCCACCACTGTATATTGACTAGCCACCACTGTATATTGACTAGCCACCACTGTATATTGACTAGCCACCACTGTATATTGACTGTATATTGACCAGCCACCACTGTATATTGACCAGCCACCACTGTATATTGACCAGCCACCACTGTATATTGACTAGCCACCACTGTATATTGACTAGCCACCACTGTATATTGACTAGCCACCACTGTATATTGACCAGCCACCACTGTATATTGACTAGCCACCACTGTATATTGACTAGCCACCACTGTATATTGACTAGCCACCACTGTATATTGACTAGCCACCACTGTATATTGACCAGCCACCACTCTATATTGACTGTATATTGACCAGCCACCACTGTGATTGACTGTATATTGACCAGCCACCACTGTATATTAACCAGCCACCACTGTATATTGACTAGCCACCACTGTATATTGACCAGCCACCACTGTATATTGACTAGCCACCACTGTATATTGACTAGCCACCACTGTATATTGACTAGCCACCACTGTATATTGACTGTATATTGACCAGCCACCACTGTGATTGACTGTATCTTGACCAGCCACCACTGTGATTGACTGTATATTGACCAGCCACCACTGTGATTGACTGTATATTAACCAGCCACCACTGTATATTAACCAGCCACCACTGTATATTGACTAGCCACCACTGTATATTGACTAGCCACCACTGTATATTGACCAGCCACCACTGTATATTAACCAGCCACCACTGTATATTGACTAGCCACCACTGTATATTGACTAGCCACCACTGTATATTGACCAGCCACCACTGTATATTAACCAGCCACCACTGTATATTGACCAGCCACCACTGTATATTAACCAGCCACCACTGTATATTGACTAGCCACCACTGTATATTGACTAGCCACCACTGTATATTGACTAGCCACCACTGTATATTGACCAGCCACCACTGTATATTGACTAGCCACCACTGTATATTGACTAGCCACCACTGTATATTGACTAGCCACCACTGTATATTGACTAGCCACCACTGTATATTGACCAGCCACCACTCTATATTGACTGTATATTGACCAGCCACCACTGTGATTGACTGTATATTGACCAGCCACCACTGTATATTAACCAGCCACCACTGTATATTGACTAGCCACCACTGTATATTGACTAGCCACCACTGTATATTGACCAGCCACCACTGTATATTGACTAGCCACCACTGTATATTGACTAGCCACCACTGTATATTGACTGTATATTGACCAGCCACCACTGTGATTGACTGTATCTTGACCAGCCACCACTGTGATTGACTGTATATTAACCAGCCACCACTGTATATTAACCAGCCACCACTGTATATTGACCAGCCACCACTGTATATTGACTGTATATTAACCAGCCACCACTGTATATTAACCAGCCACCACTGTATATTGACTAGCCACCACTGTATATTGACTAGCCACCACTGTATATTGACCAGTCACCACTGTATATTAACCAGCCACCACTGTATATTGACCAGCCACCACTGTATATTAACCAGCCACCACTGTATATTGACTAGCCACCACTGTATATTGACTAGCCACCACTGTATATTGACTAGCCACCACTGTATATTGACTAGCCACCACTGTATATTGACTAGCCACCACTGTATATTGACCAGCCACCACTGTATATTAACCAGCCACCACTGTATATTGACCAGCCACCACTGTATATTAACCAGCCACCACTGTATATTGACTAGCCACCACTGTATATTGACTAGCCACCACTGTATATTGACTAGCCACCACTGTATATTGACTAGCCACCACTGTATATTGACCAGCCACCACTGTATATTGACTAGCCACCACTGTATATTGACTAGCCACCACTGTATATTGACTAGCCACCACTGTATATTGACTAGCCACCACTGTATATTGACCAGCCACCACTCTATATTGACTGTATATTGACCAGCCACCACTGTGATTGACTGTATATTGACCAGCCACCACTGTATATTAACCAGCCACCACTGTATATTGACTAGCCACCACTGTATATTGACCAGCCACCACTGTATATTGACTAGCCACCACTGTATATTGACTAGCCACCACTGTATATTGACTGTATATTGACCAGCCACCACTGTGATTGACTGTATATTGACCAGCCACCACTGTATATTAACCAGCCACCACTGTATATTGACTAGCCACCACTGTATATTGACCAGCCACCACTGTATATTGACTAGCCACCACTGTATATTGACTAGCCACCACTGTATATTGACCAGTCACCACTGTATATTAACCAGCCACCACTGTATATTGACCAGCCACCACTGTATATTAACCAGCCACCACTGTATATTGACTAGCCACCACTGTATATTGACTAGCCACCACTGTATATTGACTAGCCACCACTGTATATTGACTAGCCACCACTGTATATTGACTAGCCACCACTGTATATTGACTACTGTATATTGACTAGCCACCACTGTATATTGACCAACCACCACTGTATATTGACCAGCCACCACTGTATATTGACCAGCCACCACTGTATATTGACTAGCCACCACTGTATATTGACTAGCCACCACTATATATTGACTAGCCACCACTGTATATTGACCAGCCACCACTGTATATTGACCAGCCACCACTGTATATTGACCAGCCACCACTGTATATTGACCAACCACCACTGTATATTGACTAGCCACCACTGTATATTGACTAGCCACCACTGTATATTGACTAGCCACCACTGTATATTGACTAGCCACCACTGTATATTGACTAGCCACCACTGTATATTGACTAGCCACCACTGTATATTGACTAGCCACCACTGTATATTGACTAGCCACCACTGTATATTGACTAGCCACCACTGTATATTGACTACTGTATATTGACTAGCCACCACTGTATATTGACCAACCACCACTGTATATTGACCAGCCACCACTGTATATTGACCAGCCACCACTGTATATTGACTAGCCACCACTGTATATTGACTAGCCACCACTATATATTGACTAGCCACCACTGTATATTGACCAGCCACCACTGTATATTGACCAGCCACCACTGTATATTGACCAGCCACCACTGTATATTGACCAACCACCACTGTATATTGACTAGCCACCACTGTATATTGACCAGCCACCACTGTATATTGACCAGCCACCACTGTATATTGACTAGCCACCACTGTATATTGACTAGCCACCACTATATATTGACTAGCCACCACTGTATATTGACCAGCCACCACTGTATATTGACCAGCCACCACTGTATATTGACCAGCCACCACTGTATATTGACCAACCACCACTGTATATTGACCAGCCACCACTGTATATTGACCAGCCACCACTGTATATTGACCAGCCACCACTGTATATTGACCAACCACCACTGTATATTGACCAGCCACCACTGTATATTGACCAACCACCACTGTATATTGACTAGCCACCACTGTATATTGACTAGCCACCACTGTATATTGACTAGCCACCACTGTATATTGACTAGCCACCACTGTATATTGACTAGCCACCACTATATATTGACTAGCCACCACTGTATATTGACCAGCCACCACTGTATATTGACCAGCCACCACTGTATATTGACCAGCCACCACTGTATATTGACCAGCCACCACTGTATATTGACTAGCCACCACTGTATATTAACCAGCCACCACTGTATATTGACTAGACACCACTGTATATTGACCAACCACCACTGTATATTGACCAACCACCACTGTATATTGACTAGCCACCACTGTATATTGACTAGCCACCACTGTATATTGACGAGCCACCACTGTATATTGACTAGCCACCACTGTATATTGACCAACCACCACTGTATATTGACTAGCCACCACTGTATATTGACTAGCCACCACTCCTCTTTTCTCTCTCTCTCTCTCTCTCTCTCTCTCTCTCTCTCTCTCTCTCCTCTGTCCTCTCTCGCTCTCTCTCTCCTCTCTCTCTGTCTCTCTCTATCCTCTCTCTCTGTCTCTCTCTCTCTCTCTCTCTCTCTCTCTCTCTCTCTCTCTCTCTCCTCTGTCCTCTCTCGCTCTCTCTCTCCTCTCTCTCTGTCTCTCTCTATCTCTCGCTTTCTCTCCTCTGTCCTCTCGCTCTCTCTCCTCTGTCCTCTCTCTCTCTCTCTCTCTCTCTCCTCTCTCTCTTTCTCTCTCTCCCTCCTCACTCCTCTCTCTCTAACCTCTTCTCTCTCCTCTATCTCCTCTCTCTCTCTCCTCTCTCTCTCTCCTCTCTCTCTCTCCTCTCTCTCTCTCCTCTCTCTCTCTCCTCTCTCTCTCTCCTCTCCTCTCTCTCTGCAGCCTTGTCTGTCCTCAGTCGTCTCTGACTGACATCATGTGTGTTTCTATCATTCCAGTTTCCCTAGATGAGTACGGTGGTGAATGTCTATATACCTTTACCACAGTCTGTTAATGAAGTTTGGAGAGGATGAAAGAGCCCCCATCAATTCCATCTCAAGGACTCTAGGCTTTCTGCATAAACAAACACTTACATACTAACTAACTTCCCCTGCTGAGGCGAGGCGTAGATTACACCAGATAGCTACCCACGCCATTCAGACACACTCCTCTCCTCTCCTCTCCTCCCCGCCCCTCTCCACTCCACTCCTCCCCACCCCACCCCACCCCACTCCTCTCCTCCCCACTCCACTTCACTCCTCTCCTCCCCGCCCCTCTCCACTCCCTCCTCCCCACCCCACCCCACCCCACTCCTCTCCTCCCCACTCCACTTCACTCCTCTCCTCTCCTCCCCACCACACTCCTCTTCTCGCCACTCCTCCCCACCCCACTCCACTCCTCTCCTCTCCTCCCCACCCCACTCCACTCCTCCCTGCCCCTCTCCACTCGCTCCTCTCCTCTCCACTTGTCTCCTCTTCTCTCTTGTCCTCTTCTCTCTTGTCCTCTTCTCTCCTTTCCTCGTCTCTCCTGTCCACTTCTCTCATTTCCTCCTCTCTCCTTTCCTTTCCTCTTCTCTCCTGTCCTCTCCTTTCCTCTTCTCTCCTTTCCTCTTCTCTCCTTTCCACTTCTCTCCTGTCCACTTCTCTCCTCCTCTCTCCTTTCCTCTTCTTTCCTTTCCTCTTCTCTCCTTTCCTCTTCTCTCCTTTCCACTTCTCTCCTGTCCTCTCCTGTCCACTTCTCTCCTCTCTACTTCTCTCCTGTCTCTCCTCTCTACTTCTCTCCTGTCTCTCCTGTCCACTTCTCTTCTCTCCTTTTCTCCTCTCTCCTTTTCTCTTCTCTCCTTTCCTCTTCTCTCCTGTCCTCTCCTGTCCACTTCTCTCCTGTCCACTTCTCTCCTCTCTACTTCTCTCCTGTCTCTCCTTTCCAGATGTACATTTTATTGGATCAACAGTTAGATCCAGTTGGCCAATATGGTCAAGCAGCGATACACAAGTAATATCAAACCTTCTCCTCCACAATACCAGAGCAGTGAAGGAAGGAAAGCTCTACCAGTCACTGGAGCAAACTGAGTTCCTTCTCCTAGAATGCCTCTCTCCTCTCTGATCTGGTTAGAATCCATCTCTCTCTCCTCTCTGATCTGGTTAGAATCCCTCTCTCTCTCCTCTCTGATCTGGTTAGAAGCCCTCTCTCTCCTCCTCTCTGATCTGTTAGAATCCCTCTCTCTCTCCTCTCTGATCTGGTTAGAAGCACTCTCTCTCTCCTCCTCTCTGATCTGTTAGAATCCCTCTCTCTCTCCTCTCTGATCTGGTTAGAAGCACTCTCTCCTCCTCTCTGATCTGGTTAGAATCACGCTCTCTCCTCTCTGATCTGGTTAGAAGCCCCCTCTCTCTCCTCCTCTCTGATCTGGTTAGAATCCCTCTCTCTCCTCCTCTCTGATCTGGTTAGAATCCCTCTCTATCCTCCTCTCTGATCTGGTTAGAATCCCTCTCTCTCCTCCTCTCTGATCTGGTTAGAAGCCCTCTCTCTCCACCTCTCTGATCTGGTTAGAATCCCTCTCTCCTCCTCTCTGATCGGGTTAGAAGCCATCTCTCTCTCCTCTCTGATCTGGTTAGAATCCCTCTCTCCTCCTCTCTGATCTGGTTAGAAGCCCTCTCGCTCTCTCCTCCTCTCTGATCTGGATAGAAGCCCTCTCTCCTCCTCTCTGATCTGGTTAGAAGCCCTCTCTCTCTCCTATCTGATCTGGTTAGAAGCCCTCTCTCTCTCCTCCTCTCTGATCTGGTTAGAAGCCCTCTCTCCTCCTCTCTGATCTGGTTAGAAGCCCTCTCTCTCTCTCTCTCCTCTCTGATCTGGTTAGAATCCCTCTCTCTCCTCCTCTCTGATCTGGTTAGAATCCCTCTCTCTCCTCCTCTCTGATCTGGTTAGAAGCCCCCTCTCTCTCCTCCTCTCTGATCTGGTTAGAATCCCTCTCTCTCCTCCTCTCTGATCTGGTTAGAAGCCCTCTCTCTCCTCCTCTCTGATCTGGTTAGAATCCCTCTCTCTCCTCCTCTCTGATCTGGTTAGAAGCCCTCTCTCTCTCCTCTCTGATCTGGTTAGAAGCCCCCTCTCTCTCTCCTCCTCTCTGATCTGGTTAGAAGCCCTCTCTCTCCTCCTCTCTGATCTGGTTAGAAGCCCTCTCTCTCTCCTCTCTGATCTGGTTAGAAGCCCCCTCTCTTTCCTCCTCTGATCTGGTTAGAATCCCTCTCTCTCTCCTCTCTGATCTGGTTAGAAGCCCCCTCTCTCTCCTCCTCTCTGATCTGGTTAGAATCCCTCTCTCTCCTCCTCTCTGATCTGGTTAGAATCCCTCTCTCTCTCCTCTCTGATCTGGTTAGAAGCCCCCTCTCTCTCCTCCTCTGATCTGGTTAGAATCCCTCTCTCTCCTCCTCTGATCTGGTTAGAATCCCTCTCTCTCCTCTCTGATCTGGTTAGAAGCCCTCTCTCTCCTCCTCTGATCTGGTTAGAATCCCTCTCTCTCCTCTCTGATCTGGTTAGAAGCCCTCTCTCTCTCCTCTCTGATCTGGTTAGAATCCCTCTCTCTCTCCTCTCTGATCTGGTTAGAAGCCCTCTCTCTCTCCTCTCTGATCTGGTTAGAAGCCCTCTCTCTCTCCTCTCTGATCTGGTTAGAATCCCCCTCTCTCTCTCCTCCTCTCTGATCTGGTTAGAAGCCCTCTCTCTCTCTCCTCTCTGATCTGGGTAGAAGCCCTCTCTCTCCTCCTCTGATCTGGTTAGAATCCCTCTCTCCTCCTCTCTGATCTGGTTAGAAGCCCTCTCTCTCCTCTCTGATCTGGTTAGAAGCCCTCTCTCTCCTCTCTGATCTGGGTAGAAGCCCTCTCTCTCCTTTCTGATCTGGTTAGAATCCCTCTCTCTCCTCTCTGATCTGGTTAGAATCCCTCTCTCTCTCCTCTCTGATCTGGTTAGAAGCCCTCTCTCTCCTCTCTGATCTGGTTAGAAGCCCTCTCTCTCCTCTCTGATCTGGTTAGAATCCCCCTCTCTCTCCTCTCTGATCTGGTTAGAAGCCCTCTCTCTCTCCTCTCTGATCTGGTTAGAAGCCCTCTCTCTCTCCTCTCTGATCTGGTTAGAATCCCCCTCTCTCTCTCCTCCTCTCTGATCTGGTTAGAAGCCCTCTCTCCTCTCTGATCTGGGTAGAAGCCCTCTCTCTCCTCCTCTGATCTGGTTAGAATCCCTCTCTCCTCCTCTCTGATCTGGTTAGAAGCCCTCTCTCTCCTCTCTGATCTGGTTAGAAGCCCTCTCTCTCCTCTCTGATCTGGGTAGAAGCCCTCTCTCTCCTCTCTGATCTGGTTAGAATCCCTCTCTCTCTCCTCTCTGATCTGGTTAGAAGCCCTCTCTCTCCTCTCTGATCTGGTTAGAAGCCCTCTCTCTCCTCTCTGATCTGGTTAGAAGCCCTCTCTCTCCTCTCTGATCTGGTTAGAAGCCCTCTCTCTCCTCTCTGATCTGGTTAGAAGCCCTCTCTCTCCTCTCTGATCTGGTTAGAATCCCTCTCTCTCCTCCTCTCTGATCTGGTTAGAATCCCTCTCTCTCTCCTCCTCTCTGATCTGGTTAGAAGCCCTCTCTCTCTCCTCTCTGATCTGGTTAGAAGCCCTCTCTCTCTCTCTCTCTCTCTCTCCTCTCTGATCTGGTTAGAATCCCTCTCTCTCTCCTCTCTGATCTGGTTAGAATCCCTCTCTCTCTCCTCTCTGATCTGGTTAGAAGCCCTCTCTCTCTCCTCTCTGATCTGGTTAGAAGCCCTCTCTCTCCTCTCTGATCTGGTTAGAAGCCCTCTCTCTCCTCTCTGATCTGGTTAGAAGCCCTCTCTCTCCTCCTCTGATCTGGTTAGAATCCCTCTCTCTCTCCTCCTCTGATCTGGTTAGAATCCCTCTCTCTCCTCTCTGATCTGGTTAGAAGCCCTCCTTCTCCTCCTCTGATCTGGTTAGAATCCCTCTCTCTCTCCTCCTCTGATCTGGTTAGAATCCCTCTCTCTCCTCTCTGATCTGGTTAGAAGCCCTCTCTCTCCTCCTCTGATCTGGTTAGAATCCCTCTCTCTCTCCTCTGATCTGTTTAGAATCCCTCTCTCTCCACTCTGATCTGGTTAGAAGCCCTCTCTCTCCTCCTCTGATCTGGTTAGAAGCCCTCTCTCTGCTCTCTGATCTGGTTAGAAGCCCTCTCTCTCTCCTCCTCTCTGATCTGGTTAGAAGCCCTCTCTCCTCCTCTCTGATCTGGTTAGAAGCCCTCTCTCTCTCTCTCTCCTCTCTGATCTGGTTAGAATCCCTCTCTCTCCTCCTCTCTGATCTGGTTAGAAGCCCCCTCTCTCTCCTCCTCTCTGATCTGGTTAGAATCCCTCTCTCTCCTCCTCTCTGATCTGGTTAGAAGCCCTCTCTCTCTCCTCTCTGATCTGGTTAGAAGCCCTCTCTCTCTCCTCTCTGATCTGGTTAGAATCCCTCTCTCTCCTCCTCTCTGATCTGGTTAGAAGCCCTCTCTCTCTCCTCTCTGATCTGGTTAGAAGCCCTCTCTCTCTCCTCTCTGATCTGGTTAGAATCCCCCTCTCTCTCTCTCCTCTCTGATCTGGTTAGAAGCCCCCTCTCTCTCTCCTCCTCTCTGATCTGGTTAGAAGCCCTCTCTCTCCTCCTCTCTGATCTGGTTAGAATCCCCCCCTCTCTCTCTCCTCTCTGATCTGGTTAGAAGCCCCCTCTCTTTCCTCCTCTGATCTGGTTAGAATCCCCCTCTCTCTCTCTCCTCTCTGATCTGGTTAGAAGCCCCCTCTCTCTCCTCCTCTCTGATCTGGTTAGAATCCCTCTCTCTCCTCCTCTCTGATCTGGTTAGAATCCCTCTCTCTCTCCTCTCTGATCTGGTTAGAAGCCCCCTCTCTCTCCTCCTCTGATCTGGTTAGAATCCCTCTCTCTCCTCCTCTGATCTGGTTAGAATCCCTCTCTCTCCTCTCTGATCTGGTTAGAAGCCCTCTCTCTCTCCTCTCTGATCTGGTTAGAATCCCTCTCTCTCTCCTCTCTGATCTGGTTAGAAGCCCTCTCTCTCTCCTCTCTGATCTGGTTAGAAGCCCTCTCTCTCTCCTCTCTGATCTGGTTAGAATCCCCCTCTCTCTCTCCTCCTCTCTGATCTGGTTAGAAGCCCTCTCTCTCTCTCCTCTCTGATCTGGGTAGAAGCCCTCTCTCTCCTCCTCTGATCTGGTTAGAATCCCTCTCTCCTCCTCTCTGATCTGGTTAGAAGCCCTCTCTCTCCTCTCTGATCTGGTTAGAAGCCCTCTCTCTCCTCTCTGATCTGGGTAGAAGCCCTCTCTCTCCTCTCTGATCTGGTTAGAATCCCTCTCTCTCTCCTCTCTGATCTGGTTAGAATCCCTCTCTCTCTCCTCTCTGATCTGGTTAGAAGCCCTCTCTCTCCTCTCTGATCTGGTTAGAAGCCCTCTCTCTCCTCTCTGATCTGGTTAGAAGCCCTCTCTCTCCTCTCTGATCTGGTTAGAATCCCTCTCTCTCTCCTCTCTGATCTGGTTAGAAGCCCTCTCTCTCTCCTCTCTGATCTGGTTAGAAGCCCTCTCTCTCTCCTCTCTGATCTGGTTAGAATCCCCCTCTCTCTCTCCTCCTCTCTGATCTGGTTAGAAGCCCTCTCTCCTCTCTGATCTGGGTAGAAGCCCTCTCTCTCCTCCTCTGATCTGGTTAGAATCCCTCTCTCCTCCTCTCTGATCTGGTTAGAAGCCCTCTCTCTCCTCTCTGATCTGGTTAGAAGCCCTCTCTCTCCTCTCTGATCTGGGTAGAAGCCCTCTCTCTCCTCTCTGATCTGGTTAGAATCCCTCTCTCTCTCCTCTCTGATCTGGTTAGAAGCCCTCTCTCTCCTCTCTGATCTGGTTAGAAGCCCTCTCTCTCCTCTCTGATCTGGTTAGAAGCCCTCTCTCTCCTCTCTGATCTGGGTAGAAGCCCTCTCTCTCCTCTCTGATCTGGTTAGAATCCCTCTCTCTCCTCCTCTCTGATCTGGTTAGAATCCCTCTCTCTCTCCTCCTCTCTGATCTGGTTAGAAGCCCTCTCTCTCTCCTCTCTGATCTGGTTAGAATCCCTCTCTCTCTCCTCTCTGATCTGGTTAGAAGCCCTCTCTCTCTCCTCTCTGATCTGGTTAGAAGCCCTCTCTCTCCTCTCTGATCTGGTTAGAAGCCCTCTCTCTCCTCTCTGATCTGGTTAGAAGCCCTCTCTCTCCTCCTCTGATCTGGTTAGAATCCCTCTCTCTCTCCTCCTCTGATCTGGTTAGAATCCCTCTCTCTCCTCTCTGATCTGGTTAGAAGCCCTCTCTCTCCTCCTCTGATCTGGTTAGAATCCCTCTCTCTCTCCTCCTCTGATCTGGTTAGAATCCCTCTCTCTCCTCTCTGATCTGGTTAGAAGCCCTCTCTCTCCTCCTCTGATCTGGTTAGAAGCCCTCTCTCTCCTCCTCTGATCTGGTTAGAATCCCTCTCTCTCTCCTCCTCTGATCTGGTTAGAATCCCTCTCTCTCCTCTCTGATCTGGTTAGAAGCCCTCTCTCTCCTCCTCTGATCTGGTTAGAAGCCCTCTCTCTGCTCTCTGATCTGGTTAGAATCCCTCTCTCTCTCCTCTCTGATCTGGTTAGAATCCCTCTCTCTCTCCTCCTCTGATCTGGTTAGAATCCCTCTCTCTCCTCCTCTGATCTGGTTAGAAGCCCTCTCTCTCCTCCTCTCTGATCTGGTTAGAATCCCTCTCTCTCTCTCCTCTCTGATCTGGTTAGAAGCCCTCTCTCTCCTCTCTGATCTGGTTAGAATCCCCCTCTCTCTCTCTCCTCTCTGATCTGGTTAGAAGCCCCCTCTCTCTCTCTCCTCTCTGATCTGGTTAGAAGCCCCCTCTCTCTCCTCCTCTCTGATCTGGTTAGAAGCCCTCTCTCTCTCTCTCCTCTCTGATCTGGTTAGAAGCCCCCTCTCTCTCTCCTCCTCTCTGATCTGGTTAGAAGCCCCCTCTCTCTCTCCTCCTCTCTGATCTGGTTAGAAGCCCCCTCTCTCTCCTCCTCTCTGATCTGGTTAGAATCCCTCTCTCTCTCCTCCTCTCTGATCTGGTTAGAAGCCCTCTCTCTCCTCCTCTCTGATCTGGTTAGAAGCCCTCTCTCTCCTCCTCTCTGATCTGGTTAGAAGCCCTCTCTCTCCTCCTCTCTGATCTGGTTAGAAGCCCTCTCTCTCTCCTCCTCTCTGATCTGGTTAGAATCCCTCTCTCTCCTCCTCTCTGATCTGGTTAGAATCCCTCTCTCTCTGCTCCTCTCTGATCTGGTTAGAAGCCCTCTCTCTCTCTCTCTGCTCTCTCTCTCTCTCTGTCTCTCTCTCTCTCTCTCTCTCTCTCTCTCTCTCTCTCTCTCTCTCTCTCTCTCTCCTCCTCTCTGATCTGGTTAGAAGCCCTCTCTCTCTCCTCCTCTCTGATCTGGTTAGAAGCTCTCTCTCTCATCTCCAGCATATGATCTATATCAGTAGGCGTTGCAGCTTGAAGATCAATTCCCTCTGTAGTTGTGTGTAGTTTCCCTCGTTTCCCTTCGAGTTTCCCTCGAAGCTCATCACTTGTAAATTCCAGCCTCTATACCCATCTGTATAGCTGTTAATCCTCCCTATGTGTGGAAGAGGCCCTACTTTGCAGTTATGTTGTTGTGGGCTATGTAATGTTATATACACACACACACACACATACACAGTGGGGAGAACAAGTATTTGATACACTGCAGGTTTTCCTACTTACAAAGCATGTAGAGGTCTGTAATTTTTATCATAGGCACTTCAACTGTGAGAGACGGAATCTAAAACAAAAATCCAGAAAATCACATTGTATGATTTTTAAGTCATTAATTAGCATTTTATTGCATGACACAAGTATTTGATACATCAGAAAAGCAGAGCTTAATATTTGGTACAGAAACCTTTGTTTGCAATTACAGAGATCATACGTTTCCTGTAGTTCTTGACCAGGTGTACACACACTGCAGCAGGGATTTTGGCCCACTCCTCCATACAGACCTTCTCCAGATCCTTCAGGTTTTGTGGCTGTCGCTGGGCAATATGGACTTTCAGCTCCCTCCAAAGATTGTCTATTGGGTTCAGGTCTGGAGACTGGCTAGGCCACTCCAGGACCTTGAGATGTTTCTTACGGAGCTACTCCTTAGTTACCCTGGCTGTGTGTTTCGGTTCGTTGTCATGCAGGAAGACCCAGCTACGACCCATCTTCAATGCTCTTACTGAGGGAAGGAGGTTGTTGCCCAAGATCTCGCGATACATGGCCCCATCCATCCTCCCCTCATTACGGTGCAGTCGTCCTGTCGCCTTTGCAGAAAAGCATTCCCAAAGAATGATGTTTCCACCTCCATGCTTCACGGTTGGGATGGTGTTCTTGGGGTTGTACTCATCCTTCTTCTTCCTCCAAACACGGCGAGTGGAGTTTAGACCAAAAAGCTCTATATCTGTCTCATCAGACCACATGACCTTCTCCCATTCCTCCTCTGGATCATCCAGATGGTCATTGGCAAACTTCAGACGGGCCTGGACATGCACTGGCTTGAGCAGGGGGACCTTGCGTGCCCTGCAGGATTTTAATCTATGACTGCGTAGTGTGTTACTAATGGTTTTCTTTGAGACTGTGGTCCGAGCTCTCTTCAGGTCATTGACCAGGTCCTGCCGTGTAGTTCTGGGCTGATCCCTCACCTTCCTCACGGATCCTGGCCAGTAGAACACTACACTGATGGATCCTGGCCAGTAGAACACTAGACTGAGGGATCCTGGCCAGTAGAACACTAGACTGAGGGATCCTGGCCAGTAGAAGACTAGACTGAGGGATCCTGGCCAGTAGAACACTAGACTGAGGGATCCTGGCCAGTAGAACACTAGACTGAGGGATCCTGGCCAGTAGAACACTAGACTGAGGGATCCTGGCCAGTAGAACACTAGACTGAGGGATCCTGGCCAGTAGAACACTAGACTGAGGGATCCTGGCCAGTAGAACACTAGACTGAGGGATCCTGGCCAGTAGAAGACTAGACTGAGGGATCCTGGCCAGTAGAAGACTAGACTGAGGGATCCTGGCCAGTAGAAGACTAGACTGAGGGATCCTGGCCAGTGGAACACTAGACTGAGGGATCCTGGCCAGTAGAACACTAGACTGAGGGATCCTGGCCAGTAGAACACTAGACTGAGGGATCCTGGCCAGTAGAACACTAGACTGAGGGATCCTGGCCAGTAGAACACTAGATTGAGGGATCCTGGCCAGTAGAACACTAGACTGATGGATCCTGGCCAGTAGAACACTAGACTGAGGGATCCTGGCCAGTAGAACACTAGACTGAGGGATCCTGGCCAGTAGAACACTAGACTGATGGATCCTGGCCAGTAGAACACTAGACTGATGGATCCTGGCCAGTAGAACACTGGACTGATGGATCCTGGCCAGTAGAACACTAGACTGATGGATCCTGGCCAGTAGAAGATTAGACTGATGGATCCTGGCCAGTAGAACACTAGACTGATGGATCCTGGCCAGTAGAACACTAGACTGAGGGATCCTGGCCAGTAGAACATTAGACTGAGGGATCCTGGCCAGTAGAACACTAGACTGATGGATCCTGGCCAGTAGAAGACTAGACTGATGGATCCTGGCCAGTAGAAGACTAGACTGATGGATCCTGGCCAGTAGAAGACTAGACTGATGGATCCTGGCCAGTAGAACACTAGACTGATGGATCCTGGCCAGTAGAACACTAGACTGAGGGATCCTGGCCAGTAGAACACTAGACTGAGGGATCCTGGCCAGTAGAACACTAGACTGATGGATCCTGGCCAGTAGAACACTAGACTGATGGATCCTGGCCAGTAGAACACTAGACTGATGGATCCTGGCCAGTAGAACACTAGACTGATGGATCCTGGCCAGTAGAAGACTAGACTGATGGATCCTGGCCAGTAGAAGACTAGACTGATGGATCCTGGCCAGTAGAAGACTAGACTGATGGATCCTGGCCAGTAGAACACTAGACTGATGGATCCTGGCCAGTAGAACACTAGACTGAGGGATCCTGGCCAGTAGAACACTAGACTGAGGGATCCTGGCCAGTAGAACACTAGACTGATGGATCCTGGCCAGTAGAACACTAGACTGATGGATCCTGGCCAGTAGAAGACTAGACTGATGGATCCTGGCCAGTAGAAGACTAGACTGATGGATCCTGGCCAGTAGAACACTAGACTGATGGATCCTGGCCAGTAGAACACTAGACTGAGGGATCCTGGCCAGTAGAACACTAGACTGAGGGATCCTGGCCAGTAGAACACTAGACTGATGGATCCTGGCCAGTAGAACACTAGACTGAGGGATCCTGGCCAGTAGAAGACTAGACTGGGGATTGGAGGCTCACCTCTCATGTCTCAGACTGATGGATGAGCACACACACTCTGACTCTCTCTCTCTCACACACACACACACACACACACACACACACACACACACACACACTCTGACTCTCTCTCACACACACACACACACACACACACACACACTCAATCTGATAGATGAGCCACACACTCCACCGCATGTGGAAACTGCACGCTTAATTGGCCCTGCTTTCGTCGTCGTGGGCGACGGGGGAGCGCGGTCTCATGGAGGGTGATCACCTCCGGTAACGTAACCCGCTGTTTCCACGGTGACCGGGCACGAGGCGACGAGACACAAACGGAGACGGATACGGTCGTTTGCGGAGGGAGGGAGGGAGGGAGGGAGAGAGGAGGAGGAGAGGGGGAGGGAGAGGGAGGAGGGGAGGGAGGGAGAGAGGAGGAGGGAGGGAGAGGAGGAGGGAGGGGAGGGAGGGGAGGAGGAGGGAGGGAGGAGGGGGAGGGAGAGGAGAGGAGGGAGGGAGGAGAGAGGAGGAGGGAGGGAGAGAGGAGGAGGGAGGGAGAGAGGAGGAGGGGGAGGGGGAGGGAGGGGAGGAGGGAGGGGAGGGAGGGAGAGGGAGGAGGGGGAGGGAGAGGAGGAGGAGGAGGGGGAGGGGAGGAGGGAGGGAGGGAGGAGGAGGAGGGAGGGAGGGGAGGGGAGGGAGGGAGGGAGAAAGAGAGAGGAGGAGGAAGGAGAAAGAGAGAGGAGGAGGAAGGGAGAGAGGAGGAGGGAGGGGAGAGAGGAGGGAGAGAGGAGAGGAGGAGGAAGGGAGAGAGGAGGGAGGGAGGGGAGGAGGAGGAGGAGGGGAGGGAGGGAGAGAGAGAGAGGGAGGGAGGGAGGGAGGGAGGGGAGGCAGTGAGAGAGAGAAGGGGGATATGTCACACCTGGCAGGGTTTCATCCTGTACAATCTGTTAATAATCACATCACAACACAACGTGGCACCGAGGGAGACGGGAATCAAATCAACAGTTTATTGGTCGCTACACAGATTTGCAGATGTTATCGCAGGTGCAGTGAAATGGATGTGTTTGCAGATCCATCAGTAAACGGCCAACCAAACAATAAATACCTTATAGAGGATGAGGCATGACTAGAAT
>NW_027040443.1:42500-45000 GCF_034236695.1 Oncorhynchus nerka
TCTGTAGAGCCTCCCTCTCCCCCTTTTCCACTCTCGTCTCCGGGGTCGTCGTGACACTCTCTCTCTCTCTCTCTCTCTCTCTCTCTCTGATGTCCCTGGGCTCTTTGGCGGTGTGTTCAATAGTAATGGATATCAGGTTGTGTTCAGATGGCGCACACTCAGACACACCCACACACACACACACACACACACCCGTCAACACCTTTGATGGGTAAGAGAGTTTACCAGTCATCTCTGATGTACTTGGGTTTAGCTCATAAGTGTTAAGGAGGGAGGGGAGTGATGGGGGATGAATGGAATGGAGGGAGGGGAGTGATGGGGGATGAATGGGAGGGAGGGAGGGAGGGGAGGGATGGGGATGAATGGAGGGAGGGAGGGGAGGATGGGGATGAATGGAGGGAGGGAGGGATGGGGATGAATGGAGGGAGGGAGGGATGGGGATGAATGGAGGGAGGGAGGGATGGGGGATGAATGGAGGGAGGGAGGGATGGGGGATGAATGGAGGGAGGGAGGGATGGGGGATGAATGGATGGAGGGAGGGAGGGATGGGGATGAATGGATGGAGGGAGGGAGGGATGGGGGATGAATGGATGGAGGGAGGGAGGGATGGGGATGAATGGAGGGAGGGAGGGATGGGGATGAATGGAGGGAGGGAGGGATGGGGGATGGAGGGAGGGAGGGATGGGGATGAATGGAGGGAGGGAGGGAGGGAGGGAGGGAGGAGGAATGGAGGGAGGGAGGGATGGGGGATGAATGGAGGGAGGGAGGGATGGGGGATGAATGGAGGGAGGGAGGGGAGGATGGGGGTGGGAGGGATGGGGGATGAATGAATGAAGGGGAGGGAGGGATGGGGATGAATGGAGGAGGGAGGGATGGGGATGAATGGAGGGAGGGAGGGAGGATGGGGATGAATGGAATGGAGGGAGGGGAGTGATGGGGGATGAATGGAATGGAGGGAGGGGAGTGATGGGGGGATGAATGGAGGGAGGGAGGGATGGGGATGAATGGAGGGAGGGAGGGATGGGGATGAATGGAGGGAGGGAGGGATGGGGATGAATGGAGGGAGGGATGGGGGAGGGAGGGAGTGATGGGGATGAATGGAGGGAGGGAGTGATGGGGGATGAATGGAGGGAGGGAGTGATGGGGGATGAATGGAGGGAGGGGGATGGGGGATGAATGGAGGGATGAGGGATGAATGGAGGGAGAGGGAGGGATGGGGATGAATGGAGGGAGGGATGGGGGATGAATGGAGGGAGGGAGGGATGGGGGATGAATGGAGGGAGGGGAGGGATGGGGAGGATGTGGATGAATGGAGGGATGGGGAATGAATGGAGGGAGGGAGGGATGGGGAGGATGTGGATGAATGGAGGGATGGGGAATGAATGGAGGGAGAGGGAGGGATGGGGGATGAATGGAGGGAGGGAGGGATGGGGGATGAATGAAGGGAGGGATGGACAGGGGATGAATGGAGGGAGGGAGGGAGGGATGGGGATGAATGGAGGAGGGAGGGATGGGGGATGAATGAAGGGAGGGATGGATGGGGGATGAATGGAGGGAGGGAGGGGAGGGATGGGGGATGAATGGAGGGAGGGAGGGGAGGGATGGGGGATGAATGAAGGGGAGGGATGGGGGATGAATGGAGGCCAGTAAGTGGTTATTTACAGACTGCATCAGACCAGTAGAACAGGTCAGTAAGTGGTTATTTACAGACTGCATCAGACCAGTAGAACAGGTCAGTAAGTGGTTATTTACAGACTGCATCAGACCAGTAGAACAGGTCAGTAAGTGGTTATTTACAGACTGCATCAGACCAGTAGAACAGGTCAGTAAGTGGTTATTTACAGACTGCATCAGACCAGTAGAACAGGTCAGTAAGTGGTTATTTACAGACTGCATCAGACCAGTAGAACAGGTCAGTAAGTGGTTATTTACAGACTGCATCAGACCAGTAGAACAGGTCAGTAAGTGGTTATTTACAGACTGCATCAGACCAGTAGGTGTGTGATCCTACAGGGCCACGATGTGTCAGACCGTAACTCTCCCTCCCTCCCTTCTCCCTCCCGAGGCCAGTGAGTCTCCATAACTCTCCCTCCCGAGGCCAGTGAGTCTCCATAACTCTCCCTCCCGAGGCCAGTGAGTCTCCGTAACTCTCCCTCCCTCCCTTCTCGTTCCCGAGGCCAGTGAGTCTCCGTAACTCTCCCTCCCTCCCTTCTCGTTCCCGAGGCCAGTGACTCTCCGTAACTCTCCCTCCCTCCCTTCTCGTTCCCGAGGCCAGTGACTCTCCGTAACTCTCCCTCCCTCCCTTCTCGTTCCCGAGGCCAGTGACTCTCCGTAACTCTCCCTCCCGAGGCCAGTGAGTCTCCATAACTCTCCCTCCCGAGGCCAGTGAGTCTCCGTAACTCTCCCTCCCTCCCTTCTCGTTCCCGAGGCCAGTGAGTCTCCGTAACTCTCCCTCCCTCCCTTCTCGTTCCCGAGGCCAGTGAGTCTCCGTAACTCTCCC
>NW_027040443.1:50000-60000 GCF_034236695.1 Oncorhynchus nerka
CTTGCCTCCTCACTCCATCTGTCCATTACCTTGCCTCCTTCTCTCTCCATCTGCCCGATACCTTGCCTCCTTCTCTCTCCATCTGCCCTTTTACCTTGCCTCCTTCTCTCTCCATCTGCCCTGTTACCTTGCCTCCTTCTCTCTCCATCTGCCCGTTACCTTGCCTCCTTCTCTCTCCATGTGCCCGTTACCTTGTCTCCTTCTCTCTCCATCTGCCCGTTACCTTGTCTCCTTCTCTCTCCATCTGCCCGTTACCTTGCCTTCTTCTCTCTCCATCTGCCCGTTACCTTGCCTTCTTCTCTCTCCATCTGCCCGTTACCTTGCCTTCTTCTCTCTCCATCTGCCCCTTTACCTTGTCTCCTTCTCTCTCCATCTGCCCGTTACCTTGCAGCCTCCTCTCTCCATGGGCCTGTCACATTTACATTAAAATCATTTAGCAGACGCTCTTAACCAGAGCATGTGCCTGTTACCTTGTATCCTTCTCCTCTCCATCTGTCCATTCCCTTGTCCCTTCTCTCCATCTGTCCATTCCCTTGTCTCTTCTCTCCATCTGTCCATTCCCTTGTCTCCTCCTCCTCTCCATCTGTCCATTCCCTTGTCCCTTCTCTCCATCTGTCCATTCCCTTGTCTCTTCTCTCCATCTGCCCATTCCCTTGTCTCTTCTCTCCATCTGCCCATTCCCTTGTCTCTTCTCTCCATCTGTCCATTCCCTTGTCTCTTCTCTCCATCTGTCCATTCCCTTGTCTCTTCTCTCCATCTGTCCATTCCCTTGTCTCTTCTCTCCATCTGTCCATTCCCTTGTCTCTTCTCTCCATCTGTCCATTCCCTTGTCTCTTCTCTCCATCTGTCCATTCCCTTCTCTCCTTCTCCTCTCCATCTGTCCATTCCCTTCTCCCCATCTGTCCACTCCCCATCTGTCCATTCCCTTGTCTCCTTCTCTCCATCTGTCCATTCCCTTGTCTCCTCCTTCTCTCCATCTGTCCATTCCCTTCTCTCTCCTCTCCATCTGTCCATTCCCTTCTCTCCTTCTCTCTCCATATGTCCATTCCCTTGTCTCTTCTCTCCATCTGTCCATTCCCTTGTCTCTTCTCTCCATCTGTCCATTCCCTTGTCTCCTTCTCTCCATCTGTCCATTCCCTTGTCCCTTCTCTCCATATGTCCATTCCCTTGTCCCTTCTCTCCATCTGTCCATTCCCTTGTCTCTTCTCTCCATCTGTCCATTCCCTTCTCTCCATATGTCCATTCCCTTGTCTCCTTCTCTCTCCATCTGTCCATTCCCTTGTCTCCTTCTCATCTCCATCTGTCCATTCCCTTGTCTCCTTCTCTCTCCATCTGTCCATTCCCTTGTCTCCTTCTCTCTCCATCTGTCCATTCCCTTGTCTCCTTCTCTCTCCATCTGTCCATTCCCTTGTCTCCTTCTCTCCATCTGTCCATTCCCTTGTCTCCTCCTTCTCTCCATCTGTCCATTCCCTTGTCTCCTCCTTCTCTCCATCTGTCCATTCCCTTGTCTCCTCCTTCTCTCCATCTGTCCATTCCCTTGTCTCTTCTCTCCATCTGTCCATTCCCTTGTCTCTTCTCTCCATCTGTCCATTCCCTTGTCTCTTCTCTCCATCTGTCCATTCCCTTGTCTCTTCTCTCCATCTGTCCATTCCCTTGTCTCCTCCTTCTCTCCATCTGTCCATTCCCTTGTCTCCTCCTTCTCTCCATCTGTCCATTCCCTTGTCTCTTCTCTCCATCTGTCCATTCCCTTGTCTCCTCCTTCTCTCCATCTGTCCATTCCCTTGTCTCCTCCTTCTCTCCATCTGTCCATTCCCTTGTCTCCTCCTTCTCTCCATCTGTCCATTCCCTTGTCTCTTCTCTCCATCTGTCCATTCCCTTGTCTCTTCTCTCCATCTGTCCATTCCCTTGTCTCTTCTCTCCATCTGTCCATTCCCTTGTCTCTTCTCTCCATCTGTCCATTCCCTTGTCTCTTCTCTCCATCTGTCCATTCCCTTGTCTCTTCTCTCAAACTGTCCATTCCCTTGTCTCCTTCTCCTCTCCATCTGTCCATTCCCTTGTCTCCTTCTCCTCTCCATCTGTCCATTCCCTTGTCTCCTTCTCCTCTCCATCTGTCCATTCCCTTGTCTCCTTCTCCTCTCCATCTGTCCATTCCCTTCTCCCCATCTGTCCACTCCCCATCTGTCCATTCCCTTGTCTCATTCTCTCTCCATCTGTCCATTCCCTTGTCTCCTTCTCTCTCCATCTGTCCATTCCCTTGTCTCCTTCTCTCTCCATCTGTCCATTCCCTTGTCTCCTTCTCTCTCCATCTGTCCATTCCCTTGTCTCCTTCTCTCTCCATCTGTCCATTCCCTTGTCTCCTTCTCTCCATCTGTCCATTCCCTTGTCTCCTCCTTCTCTCCATCTGTCCATTCCCTTGTCTCTTCTCTCCATCTGT
Source organism: Oncorhynchus nerka (assembly GCF_034236695.1). Lineage (NCBI taxonomy): Eukaryota > Metazoa > Chordata > Actinopteri > Salmoniformes > Salmonidae > Oncorhynchus > Oncorhynchus nerka. The sequence goes on from NW_027040443.1 coordinate 52,435, forward strand.
CCATTCCCTTGTCTCCTCCTTCTCTCCATCTGTCCATTCCGTTGTCTCTTCTCTCCATCTGTCCATTCCCTTGTCTCCTCCTTCTCTCCATCTGTCCATTCCCTTGTCTCTTCTCTCCATCTGTCCATTCCCTTGTCTCTTCTCTCCATCTGTCCATTCCCTTGTCTCTTCTCTCCATCTGTCCATTCCCTTGTCTCTTCTCTCCATCTGTCCATTCCCTTGTCTCTTCTCTCCATCTGTCCATTCCCTTGTCTCTTCTCTCCATCTGTCCATTCCCTTCTCTCCATCTGTCCATTCCCTTCTCTCCATCTGTCCATCTGTCCATTTCCTTGTCTCCTCCTTCTCTCCATCTGTCCATTCCCTTGTCTCTTCTCTCCATCTGTCCATTCCCTTGTCTCTTCTCTCCATCTGTCCATTCCCTTGTCTCTTCTCTCCATCTGTCCATTCCCTTGTCTCTTCTCTCCATCTGTCCATTCCCTTCTCTCCATATGTCCATTCCCTTGTCTCCTTCTCTCTCCATCTGTCCATTCCCTTGTCTCCTTCTCATCTCCATCTGTCCATTCTCTTGTCTCCTTCTCTCTCCATCTGTCCATTCCCTTGTCTCCTTCTCTCTCCATCTGTCCATTCCCTTGTCTCCTTCTCTCTCCATCTGTCCATTCCCTTGTCTCCTTCTCTCCATCTGTCCATTCCCTTGTCTCCTTCTCTCCATCTGTCCATTCCCTTGTCTCCTCCTTCTCTCCATCTGTCCATTCCCTTGTCTCCTCCTTCTCTCCATCTGTCCATTCCCTTGTCTCTTCTCTCCATCTGTCCATTCCCTTGTCTCCTTCTCCTCTCCATCTGTCCATTCCCTTGTCTCCTTCTCCTCTCCATCTGTCCATTCCCTTGTCTCCTTCTCCTCTCCATCTGTCCATTCCCTTGTCTCCTTCTCCTCTCCATCTGTCCATTCCCTTCTCCCCATCTGTCCACTCCCCATCTGTCCATTCCCTTGTCTCATTCTCTCTCCATCTGTCCATTCCCTTGTCTCCTTCTCTCTCCATCTGTCCATTCCCTTGTCTCCTTCTCTCTCCATCTGTCCATTCCCTTGTCTCCTTCTCTCCATCTGTCCATTCCCTTGTCTCTTCTCTCCATCTGTCCATTCCCTTGTCTCCTCCTTCTCTCCATCTGTCCATTCCCTTGTCTCTTCTCTCCATCTGTCCATTCCCTTGTCTCCTCCTTCTCTCCATCTGTCCATTCCCTTGTCTCTTCTCTCCATCTGTCCATTCCCTTGTCTCTTCTCTCCATCTGTCCATTCCCTTGTCTCTTCTCTCCATCTGTCCAATCCCTTCTCTCCATCTGTCCATTCCCTTCTCTCCATCTGTACATCTGTCCATTTCCTTGTCTCCTTCTCTCTCCATATGTCCATTCCCTTGTCTCCTCCTTCTCTCCATCTGTCCATTCCCTTGTCTCTTCTCTCCATCTGTCCATTCCCTTGTCTCCTCCTCCTCTCCATCTGTCCATTCCCTTGTCTCCTCCTCCTCTCCATCTGTCCATTCCCTTGTCTCCTCCTCCTCTCCATCTGTCCATTCCCTTGTCTCTTCTCTCCATCTGTCCATTCCCTTGTCTCTTCTCTCCATCTGTCCATTTCCTTGTCTCTTCTCTCCATCTGTCCATTCCCTTGTCTCTTCTCTCCATCTGTCCATTCCCTTGTCTCTTCTCTCCATCTGTCCATTCCCTTGTCTCTTCTCTCCATCTGTCCAGTCCCTTGTCTCCTTCTCCTCTCCATCTGTCCATTCCCTTGTCTCCTTCTCCTCTCCATCTGTCCATTCCCTTCTCCCCATCTGTCCACTCCCCATCTGTCCATTCCCTTGTCTCATTCTCTCTCCATCTGTCCATTCCCTTGTCTCCTTCTCTCTCCATCTGTCCATTCCCTTGTCTCCTTCTCTCTCCATCTGTCCATTCCCTTGTCTCCTTCTCTCCATCTGTCCATTCCCTTGTCTCCTCCTTCTCTCCATCTGTCCATTCCCTTGTCTCTTCTCTCCATCTGTCCATTCCCTTGTCTCCTCCTTCTCTCCATCTGTCCATTCCCTTGTCTCCTCCTTCTCTCCATCTGTCCATTCCCTTGTCTCTTCTCTCCATCTGTCCATTCCCTTGTCTCCTCCTTCTCTCCATCTGTCCATTCCCTTGTCTCCTCCTTCTCTCCATCTGTCCATTCCCTTGTCTCCTCCTTCTCTCCATCTGTCCATTCCCTTGTCTCCTCCTTCTCTCCATCTGTCCATTCCCTTGTCTCCTCCTTCTCTCCATCTGTCCATTCCCTTGTCTCCTCCTTCTCTCCATCTGTCCATTCCCTTGTCTCCTCCTTCTCTCCATCTGTCCATTCCCTTGTCTCCTCCTTCTCTCCATCTGTCCATTCCCTTGTCTCTTCTCTCCATCTGTCCATTCCCTTGTCTCTTCTCTCCATCTGTCCATTCCCTTGTCTCTTCTCTCCATCTGTCCATTCCCTTGTCTCTTCTCTCCATCTGTCCATTCCCTTGTCTCTTCTCTCCATCTGTCCATTCCCTTGTCTCTTCTCTCCATCTGTCCATTCCCTTCTCTCCATATGTCCATTCCCTTGTCTCCTTCTCTCTCCATCTGTCCATTCCCTTGTCTCCTTCTCTCTCCATCTGTCCATTCCCTTGTCTCCTCCTTCTCTCCATCTGTCCATTCCCTTGTCTCCTCCTCTCCATCTGTCCATTCCCTTGTCTCTTCTCTCCATCTGTCCATTCCCTTGTCTCTTCTCTCCATCTGTCCATTCCCTTGTCTCCTTCTCCTCTCCATCTGTCCATTCCCTTGTCTCCTTCTCCTCTCCATCTGTCCATTCCCTTGTCTCCTTCTCCTCTCCATCTGTCCATTCCCTTGTCTCCTTCTCCTCTCCATCTGTCCATTCCCTTCTCCCCATCTGTCCACTCCCCATCTGTCCATTCCCTTGTCTCATTCTCTCTCCATCTGTCCATTCCCTTGTCTCCTTCTCTCTCCATCTGTCCATTCCCTTGTCTCCTTCTCATCTCCATCTGTCCATTCCCTTGTCTCCTTCTCTCTCCATCTGTCCATTCCCTTGTCTCCTTCTCTCTCCATCTGTCCATTCCCTTGTCTCCTCCTTCTCTCCATCTGTCCATTCCCTTGTCTCCTCCTCTCCATCTGTCCATTCCCTTGTCTCTTCTCTCCATCTGTCCATTCCCTTGTCTCTTCTCTCCATCTGTCCATTCCCTTGTCTCCTTCTCCTCTCCATCTGTCCATTCCCTTGTCTCCTTCTCCTCTCCATCTGTCCATTCCCTTGTCTCCTTCTCCTCTCCATCTGTCCATTCCCTTGTCTCCTTCTCCTCTCCATCTGTCCATTCCCTTGTCTCCTTCTCCTCTCCATCTGTCCATTCCCTTGTCTCCTTCTCCTCTCCATCTGTCCATTCCCTTCTCCCCATCTGTCCACTCCCCATCTGTCCATTCCCTTGTCTCATTCTCTCTCCATCTGTCCATTCCCTTGTCTCCTTCTCTCTCCATCTGTCCATTCCCTTGTCTCCTTCTCTCTCCATCTGTCCATTCCCTTGTCTCCTTCTCTCCATCTGTCCATTCCCTTGTCTCCTCCTTCTCTCCATCTGTCCATTCCCTTGTCTCTTCTCTCCATCTGTCCATTCCCTTGTCTCCTCCTTCTCTCCATCTGTCCATTCCGTTGTCTCTTCTCTCCATCTGTCCATTCCCTTGTCTCCTCCTTCTCTCCATCTGTCCATTCCCTTGTCTCTTCTCTCCATCTGTCCATTCCCTTGTCTCTTCTCTCCATCTGTCCATTCCCTTGTCTCTTCTCTCCATCTGTCCAATCCCTTCTCTCCATCTGTCCATTCCCTTCTCTCCATCTGTCCATCTGTCCATTTCCTTGTCTCCTTCTCTCTCCATATGTCCATTCCCTTGTCTCCTCCTTCTCTCCATCTGTCCATTCCCTTGTCTCTTCTCTCCATCTGTCCATTCCCTTGTCTCCTCCTCCTCTCCATCTGCCCATTCCCTTGTCTCCTCCTCCTCTCCATCTGTCCATTCCCTTGTCTCCTCCTCATCTCCATCTGTCCATTCCCTTGTCTCTTCTCTCCATCTGTCCATTCCCTTGTCTCTTCTCTCCATCTGTCCATTCCCTTGTCTCTTCTCTCCATCTGTCCATTCCCTTGTCTCTTCTCTCCATCTGTCCATTCCCTTGTCTCTTCTCTCCATCTGTCCATTCCCTTGTCTCTTCTCTCCATCTGTCCAGTCCCTTGTCTCCTTCTCCTCTCCATCTGTCCATTCCCTTGTCTCCTTCTCCTCTCCATCTGTCCATTCCCTTCTCCCCATCTGTCCACTCCCCATCTGTCCATTCCCTTGTCTCCTTCTCTCTCCATCTGTCCATTCCCTTGTCTCCTTCTCTCTCCATCTGTCCATTCCCTTGTCTCCTTCTCTCTCCATCTGTCCATTCCCTTGTCTCCTTCTCTCTCCATCTGTCCATTCCCTTGTCTCCTTCTCTCCATCTGCCCATTCCCTTGTCTCCTCCTTCTCTCTCCATCTGTCCATTCCCTTCTCTCTCCATCTGTCCATTTCCTTCTCTCTCCATCTGTCCATTTCCTTGTCTCCTTCTCTCTCCATATGTCCATTCCCTTGTCTCCTCCTTCTCTCCATATGTCCATTCCCTTGTCCTTTCTCTCCATCTGTCCATTCCCTTGTCTCTTCTCTCCATCTGTCCATTCCCTTGTCTCTTCTCTCCATCTGTCCATTCCCTTGTCTCTTCTCTCCATCTGTCCATTCCCTTGTCTCTTCTCTCCATCTGTCCATTCCCTTCTCTCCATCTGTCCATTCCCTTGTCTCTTCTCTCCATCTGTCCATTCCCTTGTCTCTTCTCTCCATCTGTCCATTCCCTTGTCTCTTCTCTCCATCTGTCCATTCCCTTGTCTCCTTCTCCTCTCCATCTGTCCATTCCCTTCTCCCCATCTGTCCACTCCCTTCTCCCCATCTGTCCACTCCCCACCAATGTTTAGTGACTTCCACGTTCAGGGGGTCAATGTTTAGTGACTTCCACGTTCAGGGGGTCAATGTTTAGTGACTTCCACGTTCAGGGCACCAATGTTTAGTGACTTCCACGTTCAGGGCACCAATGTTTAGTGACTTCCACGTTCAGGGCACCAATGTTTAGTGACTTCCACGTTCAGGGCACCAATGTTTAGTGACTTCCACGTTCAGGGCACCAATGTTTATAGTGACTTCCACGTTCAGGGCACCAATGTTTAGTGACTTCCACGTTCAGGGCACCAATGTTTAGTGACTTCCACGTTCAGGGCACCAATGTTTAGTGACTTCCACGTTCAGGGCACCAATGTTTAGTGACTTCCACGTTCAGGGCACCAATGTTTAGTGACTTCCACGTTCAGGGAGTGACTTCCACGTTCAGGGCACCAATGTTTAGTGACTTCCACGTTCAAGGCACCAAAGTTTAGTGACTTCCACGTTCAGGGCACCAATGTTTAGTGACTTCCACGTTCAGGGAGTGACTTCCACGTTCAGGGCACCAATGTTTAGTGACTTCCACGTTCAGGGCACCAATGTTTAGTGACTTCCACGTTCAGGGCGTTCATTAGGTTCTCAGAACCCCTGACTTTTTACACATTTTGTTACGTTAACCTCTTGCTTCTACTCGGGACGCTTGCGTCCCAACTAGAGCTCTGGAAATGCAAATGCGCTACGCTAAATGCTAATAGTATTAGCTAAAACTCAAACGTTCATTAAAATACACATGCAGGGTATTGAATTAAAGCTACACTCGTTGTGAATCCAGGCAACAAGTCAGATTTTTAAAATGCTTTTCGGCGAAAGCATGAGAAGCTATTATCTGATAGCATGTAACACCCCAAAAGACCCGCAGGGGACGTAAACAAAATAATTAGCATTTCGGCGTTACACAAACCGCACAATAAAATAGAAAACAGTCATTACCTTTCACCATCTTCTTTGTTGGCACTCCTAGATGTCCCATAAACACTATTGGGTCTTTATTTCGATTAAATCGGCCCATATAAAGCCAAGATATCGTTATATGTAGACTGTGTGATAAACGAAAAAAACATCGTTTCAAAACGTAACGTCATTTTTTAAAATTCAAAAAGTCGACGATAAACTTTCACAAAACACTTCGAAATACGTTTGTAATGCAACTTTAGGTATTAGTAAACGTTAATAAGCGATAAAATTCATCAGGAGGCGATGTAAAGATCATTAGCTGTCCGTCTGGAAAAATGTCCGGCTAGAAACAACGAAAACATCCGGTCCTAGACCTAAGGAAATACGGTGCCCTGCATGTGTTTGACCAAGAAAAAACTCGAAGGGAAATGACAAGACTCTAGACACCGTGTGGAAGCTGTAGGTACTGCAACCTCAGTCAATTAATTGTGGTTCACCTTTATCAATGGGTTCAAGTAGCGCATGGATATATTTTCCCATTTTCAGTGATCAGTTTTTCCTGTGCTTTTCGATGTAAATGCCGTTCTGGTAAAGCCACAGCAGTGATTTAACCAGTTTTATAAACGTCTGAGTGTTTTCTATCCACACAGACTAAGCAAATGCATGTACTATATTCCTGGCATGAGTAGCAGGGCGCTGAAATGTTGCACAATTTTTAACAGAATGTTCAAAAAAGTAGAGGGTCGACTTAAGAGGTTAACAGCCTTATTCTGGAGCTACAACAGTTATTTACAACATTACAACATCGGGCGGCAGGGTAGCCTAGTCGTTAGAGCGTTGGACTAGTAACCGGAAGGTTGCAAGTTCAAACCCCTGAGCTGACAAGGTACAAATCTATCGTTCTGCCCCTGAACAGGCAGTTAACCCACTGTTCCTAGACCAGTTAACCCACTGTTCCTAGACCAGTTAACCCACTGTTCCTAGACCAGTTAACCCACTGTTCCTAGACCAGTTAACCCACTGTTCCTAGACCAGTTAACCCACTGTTCCTAGACCAGTTAACCCACTGTTCCTAGGCCGTCAAATAGTTAAATAAAGGTAAATAAATAAAATTCTATACATTTTTCAATAAAAAATGTTCCTCATCAATCTACACACAATACCCCATAATGACATCACAATACCCCATAATGACATCACAATACCCCATAATGACATCACAATACCCCATAATGACATCACAATACCCCATAATGACATCACAATACCCCATAATGACATCACAATACCCCATAATGACAAAGCAAATTATTAAAACAATTTTTGCAAGTGTATTTAAAATATAAAAAGGATACCTTATTTACATAAGTATTCATATTATTCATATTATTATTATTACATATTCAGACTCTTTGCTATGAAACTCGAAATTGATCTCAGGTGCATTCTTGAGATGTTTCTACAACTTGATTGGAGTCCACCTGTGGTAAATTCAATTGATTGGACATGATTTGGAAAGGCACACACACCTGTCTATATAAGGTCTCACAGCATGTCAGAGCAAAAAACAAGCCATGAGGTCGAAGGATTTGTCCGTAGAGCTCCGAGACAGGATTGTGTCGAGGCACAGATCTGGAGAAGGGTACCAAC
>NW_027040443.1:70000-152500 GCF_034236695.1 Oncorhynchus nerka
CTCTGCTATAAAGTGGACCCCACACTCTCTCTGCTATAAAGTGGACCCACACCTCTCTGCTATAAAGTGGACCCCGCACCTCTCTGCTATAAAGTGGACCCCACACCTCTCTGCTATAAAGTGGACCCCACACCTCTCTGCTATAAAGTGGACCCCACACCTCTCTGCTATAAAGTGGACCCCACACCTCTCTGCTATAAAGTGGACCCCACACCTCTCTGCTATAAAGTGGACCCCACACCTCTCTGCTATAAAGTGGACCCCACACCTCTCTGCTATAAAGTGGACCCCACACCTCTCTGCTATAAAGTGGACCCCACACCTCTCTGCTATAAAGTGGACCCCACACCTCTCTGCTATAAAGTGGACCCCACACCTCGTTGCCATAAAGTGGACCCCACACCTCTCTGCTATAAAGTGGACCCCACACCTCTCTGCTATAAAGTGGACCCCCACACCTCTCTGCTATAAAGTGGACCCCACACCTCTCTGCTATAAAGTGGACCCCACACCTCTCTGCTATAAAGTGGACCCCACACCTCTCTGCTATAAAGTGGACCCCACACCTCTCTGCTATAAAGTGGACCCCCACACCTCTCTGCTATAAAGGGGACCCCACACCTCTCTGCTATAAAGTGGACCCCACACCTCTCTGCTATAAAGTGGACCCCACACCTCTCTGCTATAAAGTGGACCCCACACCTCTCTGCTATAAAGTGGACCCCACACCTCTCTGCTATAAAGTGGACCCCACACCTCTCTGCTATAAAGTGGACCCCACACCTCTCTGCTATAAAGTGGACCCCACACCTCTCTGCTATAAAGTGGACCCCACACCTCTCTGCTATAAAGTGGACCCCAGACCTCGCTTGCTAAAGTTCAAAGTGGTTCAACCCCCCACCTCGTTTTGCCTGAATTTAATAAGCATTTGGACCCCACAGTTTGAATGTGTTTTGGACCCCAGACCTCGTGCCTTTCTCTCAGCTCAATCAGTTCATTAAAGTGTTCAGTTATTTTTGAAACCTCAGTAATTGTAGTGTTACAGTAGCCTAATTTAAACCTCAGTAAGCATTTACAGTTTGAATTTTTAGTGTATGCAGTACTCTATATATTTAAAGAGTAATTGTAGTGTGTTTACTCTATATATTTAAACCTCAGTAATTGTAGTGTGTACAGTACTCTATATATTTAAACCTCAGTAATTGTAGTGTGTACAGTACTCTATATACTTAAACCTCAGTAATTGTAGTGTGTACAGTACTCTATATATTTAAACCTCAGTAATTGTAGTGTGTACAGTAAACCTCAGTACTCTATATATTTAAACCTCAGTAATTGTAGTGTGTACAGTACTCTATATATTTAAACCTCAGTAATTGTAGTGTGTACAGTACTCTATATATTTAAACCTCAGTAATTGTAGTGTGTACAGTACTCTATATATTTAAACCTCAGTAATTGTAGTGTCTCCTCAGTGTGCCTCCTCAGTGTGCCTCCTCAGTGTGCCTCCTCAGTGTGCCTCCTCAGTGTGCCTCCTCAGTGTGCCTCCTCAGTGTGCCTCCTCAGTGTGCCTCCTCAGTGTGTCTCCTCAGTGTGTCTCCTCAGTGTGTCTCCTCAGTGTGTCTCCTCAGTGTGTCTCCTCAGTGTGTCTCCTCAGTGTGTCTCCTCAGTGTGACTCCTCAGTGTGTCTCCTCAGTGTGTCTCCTCAGTGTGTCTCCTCAGTGTGCCTCCTCAGTGTGCCTCCTCAGTGTGCCTCCTCAGTGTGCCTCCTCAGTGTGCCTCCTCAGTGTGCCTCCTCAGTGTGCCTCCTCAGTGTGCCTCCTCAGTGTGCCTCCTCAGTGTGTCTCCTCAGTGTGTCTCCTCAGTGTGTCTCCTCAGTGTGCCTCCTCAGTGTGCCTCCTCAGTGTGCCTCCTCAGTGTGCCTCCTCAGTGTGCCTCCTCAGTGTGCCTCCTCAGTGTGCCTCCTCAGTGTGCCTCCTCAGTGTGCCTCCTCAGTGTGCCTCCTCAGTGTGCCTCCTCAGTGTGCCTCCTCAGTGTGCCTCCTCAGTGTGCCTCCTCAGTGTGCCTCCTCAGTGTGCCTCCTCAGTGTGCCTCCTCAGTGTGCCTCCTCAGTGTGTCACCTCAGTGTGCCTCCTCAGTGTGCCTCCTCAGTGTGTCACCTCAGTGTGTCTCCTCAGTGTGCTCTTACCACAGTGATGTCATATCCTGGGTGTGTGTTTCAGCAGGTTGTTACATACCAGTGTACTGTAGACTGTGTGTCTGTGTGTGTGTGTGTGTGTGTGTGTAGTTTCAGCAGGTTGGTACATACCAGTGTACTTTTGTCTGTGTGTGTGTCTGTGTGTGTGTGTGTGTGTGTGTTTCAGCAGGTTGTTACATACCAGTGTACTGTAGACTGTGTGTGTGTGTGTGTGTGTGTGTGTGTGAGTGAGATAATTCCAGTTCGGAGGCCGTGGTGATATTTCATATTATCAACATGACACGTACCTTTACTAGTGGAGCCTCTCTAGGGGATATCAGCGTGTGTGTGTGGACATTTAGCTGTCCTTTATGCCTGATCAGACGTTTGTTTCTGTCCCAGAGAGAGCTGGGAGATCTGACAACCTATGAAAGGAAGGAGAGACGGTTAAGTGTAGTGTGTGTGTGTGACTTAGCCGGTTAAGTGTAGCAGTAGTCCTGGGAGAGTCGGAGAGATGAAAAAGACGCTAAACAAACCAACAAGACAACAAACTGAGAGAGAGAGAGAGGGAGAGAAAGAGCCCTTAGAGAACGCTGACATGTCGTCTGTCAGCCCCTCAGAAGATGTGCCTCTGGCTCTGTGATCCTCCGCAGACTGATAGACTCTGGAGAAACACTTAGAAATAATGACTGTCAATAGATAAAGGCAGAGCCCTTAGAGAAGGCCAGGGGGTGAGAGAGAGAGAGAGAGGGAGGGAAGGAGAGGAGGAGACGAGAGGAGGAGGAGGAAATGAAACTATTTCATGTTGTAGCTGGGAATTTACTGTAAAAGACTGAGAGACAAGGTCTGATCTATTCTGGGTCAGAACTAGACATACTGAGAGACAAGGCCTGATCTATTCTCTGTCAGAACTAGACAGACTGAGACGAGGCCTGATCTATTCTGGGTCAGAACTAGACAGACTGAGACAAGGCCTGATCTATTCTGGGTCAGAACTAGACAGACTGAGAGACAAGGCCTGATCTATTCTGGGTCAGAACTAGACAGACTGAGAGACGAGGCCTGATCTATTCTGGGTCAGAACTAGACAGACTGAGAGACGAGGCCTGATCTATTCTGGGTCAGAACTAGACAGACTGAGAGACGAGGCCTGATCTATTCTGGGTCAGAACTAGACAGACTGAGAGACAACACCTGATCTATTCTGGGTCAGAACTAGACGGACTGAGAGACAAGGCCTGATCTATTCTGGGTCAGAACTAGACAGACTGAGACGAGGCCTGATCTATTCTGGGTCAGAACTAGACAGACTGAGAGACAAGGCCTGATCTATTCTGGGTCAGAACTAGACAGACTGAGAGACAAGGCCTGATCTATTCTGGATCAGGACTAGACCGACTGAGAGACAAGGCCTGATCTATTCTGGGTCAGAACTAGACATACTGAGAGACAAAGCCTGATCTATTCTGGGTCAGAACTAGACATACTGAGAGACAAGGCCTGATCTATTCTGGGTCAGAACTAGACAGACTGACACAACACCTGATCTCTTCTGGGTCAGGACTAGACAGACTCAGACACAAGGCCTGATCTCTTCTGGGTCAGGACTAGACCGACTGAGACTGCTCTCTTCTGGGTCAGGACTAGACAGACTCAGACACAAGGCCTAATCTCTTCTGGGTCAGGACTAGACAGACTCAGACACAAGGCCTAATCTCTTTTGGGTCAGGACTAGACAGACTGAGACAACACCTGATCTCTTCTGGGTCAGGGCTAGACCGACTGAGACTGATCTCTCATTCACAAGTCCGCTGTTAATAAGAATGAAAGAACCAACATCCATGTGCCCCGACTGTAAAGATCCAGGCTTGGATAGAACCTCGTTCATTTGGAAATGAATGGTAAATTAATATTCATTTAAGTGGCCTTCTCCCCTGCCTGTACCCCATCTCTCTCCATGGGTCAGGTAGACTTGTTGAAGGTCAGAGACAACATGAACCAGGGGATGAGAGTAGACTTGTTGAAGGTCAGAGACAACATGGACCTGATGGTAGAGCTTCTGAAGGTCAGGACAACATGAACCAGGGGATGAGAATAGAGCTTGTTGAAGGTCAGAGACAACATGAACCAGGGGATGATAGTAGAGCTTGTTGAAGGTCAGAGACAACATGAACCAGGGGATGATAGTAGAGCTTGTTGAAGGTCAGGACAACATGAACCAGGGGATGAGGTAGAGCTTGTTGAAGGTCAGAGACAACATGAACCAGGGATGAGGAGAGCTTGTTGAAGGTCAGACATGAACCAGGGGATGAGAGTGCTTGTTGAAGGTCAGAGACAACACAGGGGATGATGGTAGAGCTTGTTGAAGGTCAGAGACAACATGAACCAGGGGATGAGAATAGAGCTTGTTGAAGGTCAGAGACAACATGAACCAGGGGATGATAGTAGAGCTTGTTGAAGGTCAGAGACAACATGAACCAGGGGATGATAGTAGAGCTTGTTGAAGGTCAGAGACAACATGAACCAGGGGATGATAGTAGAGCTTGTTGAAGGTCAGAGACAACATGAACCAGGGGATGAGAGTAGAGCTTGTTGAAGGTCAGAGACAACATGAACCAGGGGATGAGAGTAGAGCTTGTTGAAGGTCAGAGACAACATGAACCAGGGGATGAGAGTAGAGCTTGAATGGGTCATAGACGGACATGTTGTATGATGAAATACGGAGACAATATTGTAAGTCAGTCTTTGAAACGTAAGTGAGGCTCGGGTGTACGGAGACAATTTGATAACGGTCTGTTTTCTCCATTGTTTGACAAGGAAGTTGCTGAAAATCCCTTCCAATAACCTCTGACCTTGGCTCCAATCTGTTGGAATTGTATGTATGGTAAATAGAGAGTCCTTGCTTGCTTTGAGATGTTAGGTCAGGAGTTGTCCAAGGAGAAGTGCGAGCAGAATATTGTAAAGCTGCATTTCTATCACCGTCATGTTGACATTGTCCTGATTCTATTTGCTGCCTATCTGCCCAAGGTGAAATCCTCTCTGCATGTTGAGATGTCAACTCTTCTCTTCTATGGGGACAGTACAGCCAGGGCCAGAAACAGTGAGTCCTTGGGAACTTTTCTCTCTATCTATCTATCTTTCTCCTTCTATCTGGGTTTATCCCGGATTCAGCTTCTACTTCCTCGTAACTCCTTCTATCTGGGTTTAGATTCAGCTTCTACTTCCTCGTAGCTCCTTCTATCTGTTAATCCTCAGATTCAGCTTCTACTTCCACATAACTCCTTCATCTGGGTTTATCCCTGGTTCAGCTTCTACTTCCATGTAACTCCTTCTATCTGGGTTTGTCCCGGATTCAGCTTCTACTTCCACATAGCTCCTTCTATCTGGGTTTATCCCTGATTCAGCTTTACTTCCAGTGTAACTCCTCTATCTGGGTTTATCCCGGATTCAGCTTCTACTTCCACATAGCTCCTAACTGATTAATCCCTGATTCAGCTCCTAACTGGGTTCATCCCTGATTCAGCTCCTAACTGGGTTTATCCAGGATTCAGCTCCTAACTGTTTATGATTCAGCTCTAACTGGGTTTATCCCTGATTCAGCTCCTAACTGGGTTTATCCCTGATTCAGCTCCTAACTGGGTTTATCCCTGATTCAGCTCTAACTGGGTTTATCCCTGATTCAGCTCCTAACTGGGTTTATCCCTGATTCAGCTCCTAACTGGGTTTATCCCTGATTCAGCTCCTAACTGGGTTTATCCCGGATTCAGCTCCTAACTGAGGTATCCCTGATTCAGCTCCTAACTGGGTTTATTGATTCAGCTCCTAACTGGGTTTATCCCTGATTCAGCTCCTAACTGGGTTTATCCCTGATTCAGCTCCTAACTGGGTTTATCCCTGATTCAGCTCCTAACTGGGTTTATCCCAGATTCAGCTCCTAACTGGGTTTAAGGATTCAGCTCCTAACTGGTTTATCCCAGTTCAGCTCCTAACTGGTTTACTGATTCAGCTCCTAACTGGGTTTATCCAGGATTCAGCTCCTAACTGGGTTTATCCCTGATTCAGCTCCTAACTGGGTTCATCCCAGATTCAGCTCCTAACTGGGTTTATCCCTGATTCAGCTCCTAACTGGGTTTATCCCTGATTCAGCTCCTAACTGGGTTTTAACCCTGATTCAGCTCCTAACTGGGTTTATCCCTGATTCAGCTCCTAACTGGGTTTATTGATTCAGCTCTAACTGGGTTTATCCCGGATTCAGCCCTAACTGGGTTTATCCCGGATTCAGCTCCTAACTGGGGATTCAGCTCCTAACTGGGTTTATCCCTGATTCAGCTTGTTTATGATTCAGCTCCTAACTGGGTTTATCCCGAGCTCCTAACTGGGTTTATGATTCAGCTCCTAACTGGGGATTCAGCTCCTAACTGGGTTTATCCAGGATTCAGCTCCTAACTGGGTTTATCCCTGATTCAGCTCCAAACTGGGTTCAGATTCAGCTCTAACTGGGTTTATCCAGGATTCAGCTTCTACTGGGTTTATGATTCAGCTCCTAACTGGGTTTATCCTTGATTCAGCTCTAACTGGGTTTATCCCTGATTCACCTCCTAACTGGGTTTATCCCTGATTCAGCTCCTAACTGGGTTTATCCAGGATTCAGCTTCTACTTCCACATAGCTCCTAACTGGGTTTATCCCTGATTCAGCTCCTAACTGGGTTTATCCCGGATTCAGCTCCTAACTGGGTTTATCCAGGATTCAGCTCCTAACTGGGTTTATCCAGGATTCAGCTTCTACTTCCACATAGCTCCTAACTGGGTTTATCCCTGATTCCGCTCCTAACTGGGTTTATCAAGGCCTGATTCGCTTAACTGGGTTTAACCCTGATTCAGCTCCTAACTGAGTTTTCCCGGATTCAGCTCCTAACTGGGTTTATCCAGGATTCAGCTCCTAACTGGGATCCAGGATTCAGCTTCTACTTCCAATAGCTCCTAACTGAGGTTTATCCCGGAGACTAACTGGGTTTAACCCTGATTCAGCTCCTAACTGGGTTTATCCCTGATTCAGCTCCTAACTGGGTTTATCCCTGATTCAGCTCCTAACTGGGTTTATCCCTGATTCAGCTCCTAACTGGGTTTATCCCTGATTCAGCTCCTAACTGGGTTTATCCCGGATTCAGCTCCTAACTGGGTTTATCCCGGATTCAGCTCCTAACTGGGTTTATCCCGGATTCAGCTCCTAACTGGGTTTATCCCTGATTCAGCTCCTAACTGGGTTTATCCCTGATTCAGCTCCTAACTGGGTTTATCCCGGATTCAGCTCCTAACTGGGTTTATCCCTGATTCAGCTCCTAACTGGGTTTATCCCTGATTCAGCTCCCTAACTGGGTTTATCCAGGATTCAGCTCCTAACTGGGTTTATCCTGATTCAGCTCTAACTGGGTTCATCCCTGATTCAGCTCCTAACTGGGTTTATCCAGGATTCAGCTTCTACTGGGTTTATCCCGGATTCAGCTCTAACTGGGTTTATCCTTGATTCAGCTCCTAACTGGGTTTATCCTGATTCACCTCCTAACTGGGCCTGATTCAGCTCTAACTGGGTTTATCCAGGATTCAGCTTCTACTTCCACATGCTCTAACTGGGTTTATAGATTCAGCTCCTAACAGGTTTATCCCTGGATTCAGCTCCTAACTGGGTTTATCCAGGAGCTCCTAACTGGGTTTATCCAGGATTCAGCTTCTACTTCCACATAGCTCTAACTGGGTTTATCCCTGATTCCGCTCCTAACTGGGTTTATCCCTGATTCCGCTCCTAACTGGGTTTAACCCTGATTCAGCTCCACTGGGTTTATCCCTGATTCAGCTCCTAACTGGGTTTATCCCTGATTCAGCTTGAACTGGGTTTATCCTGATTTTTAACTGGGTTTATCCCTGATTCAGCTCCTAACTGGGTTTATCCCTGATTCAGCTCCTAACTGGGTTTATCCCTGATTCAGCTCTAACTGGGTTTATATTCAGCTCCTAACTGGGTTTATCCCGGATTCAGCTCCTAACTGGGTTTATCCCTGATTCAGCTCCTAACTGGGTTTATCCCTGATTCAGCTCCTAACTGGGTTTATCCCTGATTCAGCTCCTAACTGGGTTTATCCCTGATTCAGCTCCTAACTGGGTTTATCCCTGATTCAGCTCCTAACTGGGTTTATCCCGGATTCAGCTCCTAACTGGGTTTATGAGATTCAGCTCCTAACTGGGTTTATCCCGGATTCAGCTCCTAACTGGGTTTATCCCTGATTCAGCTCTAACTGGGTTTATCCAGGATTCAGCTCTAACTGGGTTTATCCCTGATTCAGCTCCTAACTGGGTTCATCCCTGATTCAGCTCTAACTGGGTTTATCCCTGATTCAGCTCCTAACTGGGTTTATCCCTGATTCAGCTCCTAACTTTTATCCCTGATTCAGCTCCTAACTGGGTTTATCCCTGATTCAGCTCCTAACTGGGTTTATCCCGGATTCAGCTCCTAACTGGGTTTATCCCGTAATTCAGCTCCTAACTGGGTTTATCCGGATTCAGCTCTAACTGGGTTTATCCCTGATTCAGCTCCTAACTGGGTTTATCCCTGATTCAGCTCCTAACTGGGTTTTATCCCGGATTCAGCTCCTAACTGGGTTTATCCCTGATTCAGCTCCTAACTGGGTTTATCCCTGATTCAGCTCCTAACTAACTGGGTTTATCAGGATTCAGCTCCTAACTGGGTTTATCCCTGATTCAGCTGTCTAACTGGGTTCATCCCTGATTCAGCTCTAACTGGGTTCATCCCTGATTCAGCTCCTAACTGGGTTTATCCAGGATTCAGCTTCTACTGGGTTTATCGGATTCAGCTCCTAACTGGGTTTATCCTTGATTCAGCTTCTAACTGGGTTTATCCCTGATTCACCTCCTAACTGGGTTTATCCCTGATTCAGCTCTAACTGGGTTTATCCAGGATTCAGCTTCTACTTCCACATAGCTCCTAACTGGGTTTATCCCTGATTCAGCTCCTAACTGGGTTTATCCGGATTCAGCTCCTAACTGGGTTTATCCAGGATTCAGCTCTAACTGGGTTTATCCAGGATTCAGCTTCTACTTCCACATAGCTCCTAACTGGGTTTATCCCTGATTCGCTCTAACTGGGTTTATCCCTGATTCCGCTCTAACTGGGTTTAACCTGATTCAGCTCCTAACTGAGTTTATCCCTGATTCAGCTCTAACTGGGTTTATCCAGGATTCAGCTCTAACTGGGTTTATCCAGGATTCAGCTTCTACTTCCCATAGCTCTAACTGGGTTTATCCCTGATTCAGCTCTAACTGGGTTTAACCCTGATTCAGCTCTAACTGGGTTTATCCCTGATTCAGCTCCTAACTGGGTTTATCCCTGATTCAGCTCCTAACTGGGTTTATCCCTGATTCAGCTCCTAACTGGGTTTATCCCTGATTCAGCTCTAACTGGGTTTATCCAGGATTCAGCTCTAACTGGGTTTATCCCGGATTCAGCTCCTAACTGGGTTTATCCCAGTTCAGCTCCTAACTGGGTTTATCCCTGATTCAGCTCCTAACTGGGTTTATCCCTGATTCAGCTCCTAACTGGGTTTATCCCGGATTCAGCTCCTAACTGGGTTTATCCCTGATTCAGCTCCTAACTGGGTTTATCCCTGATTCAGCTCCTAACTGGGTTTATCCAGGATTCAGCTCCTAACTGGGTTTATCCCTGATTCAGCTCCTAACTGGGTTCATCCCTGATTCAGCTCCTAACTGGGTTTATCCAGGATTCAGCTTCTACTGGGTTTATCCCGGATTCAGCTCCTAACTGGGTTTATCCTTGATTCAGCTCCTAACTGGGTTTATCCCTGATTCACCTCCTAACTGGGTTTATCCCTGATTCAGCTCCTAACTGGGTTTATCCAGGATTCAGCTTCTACTTCCACATAGCTCCTAACTGGGTTTATCCCTGATTCAGCTCCTAACTGGGTTTATCCAGATTCAGCTCTAACTGGTTTATCCAGGATTCAGCTCCTAACTGGGTTTATCCAGGATTCAGCTTCTACTTCCACATAGCTCCTAACTGGGTTTATCCCTGATTCCCCATTCAGCTCTAACTGGGTTTATCCCATTCAGCTCCTAACTGGGTTTAACCCTGATTCAGCTCCTAACTGAGTTTATCCCGGATTCAGCTCTAACTGGGTTTATCCAGGAGCTCCTAACTGGGTTTATCCAGGATTCAGCTTCTACTTCCACATAGCTCCTAACTGGGGTCATTGCTCTAACTGGGTTTAACCCTGATTCAGCTCCTAACTGGGTTATCCCTGATTCAGCTCTAACTGGGTTTATCCATCAGCTTCACTGGGATCTCAGGATTCAGCTCCTAACTGGGTTTATCCCTGATTCAGCTCCTAACTGGGTTTATCCCTGATGTCTAACTGGGTTTACTATTCAGCTCTAACTGGGTTTATCCCTGATTCAGCTCCTAACTGGGTTTATCCAGGATTCAGCTCTAACTGGACTTAACCCTGATTCAGCTCCTAACTGGGTTTAGATTCAGCTCTAACTGGGTTTCTGATTCAGCTCTAACTGGGTTTATCAGGATTCAGCTTCTACTTCCACATAGCTCCTAACTGGGTTTAACCCTGATTCAGCTCCTAACTGGGTTTATCCAGGATTCAGCTTCTACTTCCACAACTAAGGTTTATCCTGATTCAGTCCTAACTGGGATCCCTGATTCAGCTCCTAACTGGGTTTATCCTATTCAGCTAAGGTCCCATTCAGCTCCTAACTGGGATCCGGATTCACTAACTGGGAGGAAGCTTCTACTTACAGCTAACTGGGTTTAACCATCAGCTCTAAGGACGGATTCAGCTCCTAACTGGGTTTATCCAATTCAGACTCCACAGCTCTAACTGGGTTCATCAGGATTCAACTTCTACTTCAACATAGACAGAAAAGACTCACAGTCCTCAACTGGGGCATCATGTACCTGCAAAGACCCCAGGACTCAACAGTGAAAGACTCCGGAATGCTGGCCTTCAGGCAGAGGTCATCTCAGGACAACAGTGAAGAGGCGACTCGGGACAGGCAGGTTGCAAAGAAAAAGCCACATCTGACTCAATAAAAGAAAAGGATGGGCAACAGAACACAGACACTGGACAGAGGGTCTCTGCCTACAGAAAGCCATCCAGGTCATGTCAGGACTACAGAAAGACTACAGCAGGTCATGTCAGGACTACAGAAAGACTACAGCAGGTCATGTCAGGACTACAGAAAGACTACAGCAGGTCATGTCAGGACTACAACAGGTCATGTCAGGACTACAGAAAGACTACAGCAGGTCATGTCAGGACTACAGAAAGACTACAGCAGGTCATGTCAGGACTACAGAAAGACTACAGCAGGTCATGTCAGGACTACAGAAAGACTACAGCAGGTCATGTCAGGACTACAGAAAGACTACAGCAGGTCATGTCAGGACTACAGAAAGACTACAGCAGGTCATGTCAGGACTACAACAGGTCATGTCAGGACTACAGAAAGACTACAGCAGGTCATGTCAGGACTACAGAAAGACTACAGCAGGTCATGTCAGGACTACAGCAGGTCATGTCAGGACTACAACATGTCATGTCAGGACTACAACAGGTCATGTTAGGACTACAGAAAGACTACAGCAGGTCATGTCAGGACTACAGAAAGACAACATGTCATGTCAGGACTACAGAAAGACAGGTCATGTCAGGACTACAGAAAGACTACAGCAGGTCATGTCAGGACTACAGAAAGACAGTGGTTGTTGGTTTCTGTACTTCTATAGACGTATAAAGGCTAGAAAGTTCCCAGACCTTCTCACCCGTCCTCCTCCCCTCTTCCCCTCCGTCCTCCTCCCCCTCTCCCTTCCTCCCTCCTCCTCCCCCCCCCCCGTGTCCTCTTCCTCTTCCCCCTCTCCTCTTCCTCCCTCTTCCTCCTCCTCCCCCTCCTTCCCCCTCTTCCCCCTCCTCTCTTCTTCCCCTCCTCTCCCCCTTCCCCCTCCTCTTCCCCCTCCTCTCCCCCTTTTCCCCCTCCTCTCCCCCTCTTCCCCCTCCTTCCCCCCCTCCTCCCCTCCCCTCTTCCCCCCCTCTCCCCCTTTTCCCCCTCCTCTCCCCCTTCCCCCTCTTCCCCCTCTCCCCCTTCCCCCTTCCCCTCTTCCCCCCTTTTCCCCCTCTTCCCCCCTTCCCCCTCCTCCTCTTCCCCCTCCTCCCCCCTCTTCCCCCTCCTCTCCCCCTCTTCCCCCTCCTCTCCCCCTTCCCCTCTTCCCCCTCCTCTCCCCCTTCCCCCTCTTCCCCCCCCTCTTCCTCCTCTCCCCCTCTTCCCCCCTCTTCCCCCTCTTCCCCCTCTTCCCCCCCTCCCCCTCTTCCCCCCCTCTTCCCCTCCCTCCCCCTCTTCCCCCCTCTCCTCCCCCTCCTCTTCCCCCCCTTCCTCCCTCTCCCCCTCTTCCCCCCTCTTCCCCCTCCTCCTCTTCCCCCTCCTCTCTTCCCCCCTTCCCCTCCTCTCCCCCTTCCTCCTCTTCCCCCCCCTCCCTCCCCTCCTCTCCCCCTCCTCTCCCCCTTCCTCCCTTCCCCCCCCTCCCCTTCTATCTTCCTCCTCCCCCTCCCCTCCCTCTTCCCCCTCCCTCTTCCCTCTTCTTCACCCCCCCTCCTTCCCCCCCCCCCCTCCTCTTCCCCCCTCTCCCCCTCCCTCCTCCTCTTCCCCCTCCTCCCCCTTCCTCCTCACCCCCCCTCCTCTTCCCCTCCTCTCCCCCTTCCTCCTCCCCCCTCCTCTTCCCCCTCCTCTCCCCCCCCCTCCTCTTCCCCCTCCTCTCCCCCTTCCTCATCTTCCCCTCCTCCTCTTCCCCTCTTCCTCCCCCTCCCCCTCCTCCTCTCCCCCCCTCCCCCTCCTCCCTCCCCCCTCCCCCTCCTCCTCTTCCTCCTCTTCCTCTCTTCCCTCCCTCTTCCTTCATTCCCCCCTCCTGTTCTTCCTCCCCCTCAGTCTTCCCCCTTCCCCCTTCCTCCCCCTCTCCCCCTTCCTCCCCCTCCTCTTCCTCCTCCTCTTCCTCTTATCCCTCCATCTCTTCATTACTGTGTGTTAAGCCCATCAGTAGTATTACAAGGCTGTTTAGGGCTCCTCAACGCGTCCCAAATGGGACCCTATTCCGTAGTTAGTGCACTACTTTTAAACAGGACCACATGGGCCCAGGTCAAAAGCAGTGCACTATAAAGGGAATAGTGTGCCATTTGAGACACAATTCAAGCTTGTAGGGTTGTCTTTGTAAAGCAGAGCACGCTGGGTAATGGATGTTATCATGTTAATTACATCTGTGAAGACAAATGAGCACTTCAACAGACAGACGCATGCATCCTATTGGTGGAGGGGAGGAGATGCATCCTATTGGTGGAGGGGAGGAGATGCAGCCTATTGGTGGAGGGGAGGAGATCCATTCCTATTGGTGGAGGGGAGGAGATGCATCCTATTGGTGGAGGGGAGGAGATGCATCCTATTGGTGGAGGGAGGAGATGCAACCTATTGGTGGAGGGGAGGAGATGCATCCTATTGGTGGAGGGGAGGAGATGCAGCCTATTGGTGGAGGGGGAGATGCAGCCTATTGGTGGAGGGGAGGAGATGCATTCTATTGGTGGAGGGAGGAGATGCAGCCCTATTGGTGGAGGGGAGGAGATGCATCCTATTGGTGGAGGGGAGGAGATGCAGCCTATTGGTGGAGGGGAGGAGATGCAGCCTATTGGTGGAGGGGAGGAGATGCAGCCTATTGGTGGAGGGGAGGAGATGCATTCTATTGGTGGAGGGAGGAGATGCAGCCTATTGGTGGAGGGGAGGAGATGCAGCCTATTGGTGGAGGGGAGGAGATGCAGCCTATTGGTGGAGGGGAGGAGATGCAGCCTATTGGTGGAGGGGAGGAGATGCATCCTATTGGTGGAGGGAGGAGGAGATGCAGCCTATTGGTGGAGGGGAGGAGATGTAGCCCGCTGATTGGAGGAAAACAGGGTGAATTGGAGAGATGTCTCCATCCATTCATTTCTACTCGTCAGTCTGGTCCCATCTCTACTACTTCCTGAGGTAATGATGTGTTACTCAGGTCAGACAAGTAGAGAGTGATGGTCTGTGTGTTTCCCTGGTAACATAAAAGACAACAGTATTCTTTGACTCCTCAGTGTGACTCGGTGTGTCTCCTCAGTGTGTCTCCTCAGTGTGTCTCCTCAGTGTGTCTCCTCAGTGTGTCTCCTCAGTGTGTCTCCTCAGTGTGTCTCCTCAGTGTGTCTCCTCAGTGTGTCTCCTCAGTGTGCCTCCTCAGTGTGTCTCCTCAGTGTGTCTCCTCAGTGTGTCTCCTCAGTGTGTCTCCTCAGTGTGTCTCCTCAGTGTGTCTCCTCAGTGTGTCTCCTCAGTGTGCCTCCTCCTCCTCAGTGTGCCTCCTCAGTGTGTCTCCTCAGTGTGTCTCCTCAGTGTGCCTCCTCAGTGTGTCTCCTCAGTGTGCCTCCTCAGTGTGCCTCCTCAGTGTGTCTCCTCAGTGTGTCTCAGTGTGCCTCCTCAGTGTGTCTCCTCAGTGTGTCTCCTCAGTGTGTCTCCTCAGTGTGTCTCCTCAGTGTGCCTCCTCAGTGTGTCTCCTCAGTGTGCCTCCTCAGTGTGCCTCCTCTCCTCAGTGTGTCTCCTCAGTGTGTCTCCTCAGTGTGTCTCCTCAGTGTGTCTCCTCAGTGTGTCTCCTCAGTGTGCCTCCTCAGTGTGCTCATTGGTATTCTCCTCAGTGTGTCTCCTCCTCAGTGTGTCTCCTCAGTGTGTCTCTCAGTGTGCCTCCTCAGTGTGTCTCCTCAGTGTGCCTCCTCAGTGTGCCTCCTCTTGCCTCTCAGTGTGTCTCCTCAGTGTGTCTCCTCAGTTGTCTTTGTGAGTCTCCTCAGTGTGCCTCCTCAGTGTGCCTCCTCAGGAGGATGTGCCTCCTCAGTGGTCTCCTCAGTGCCTCTCAGTGTTTCCTCAGTGTGAACTCAGTGTGCCTTTCAGTGTGCCTCCTCAGTGTGCCTCCTCAGTGTGTCTCCTCAGTGTGTCTCCTCAGTGTGTCTCCTCAGTGTGTCTCCTCAGTTTGCCTCCTCAGTGTGCCTCCCAGTTTTTCAGTGTGCCTCCTCAGTGTGTCACTCAGTGTGCCCATCAGTTGCCTCCTCAGTGTGTCTCCTCATCTGTGTCTCTCAGTGTGCCTCCTCAGTGTGCCTCCTCAGTGTGCCTCCTCAGTGTGCCTCCTCAGTGTGCCTCCTCAGTGTCCTCCTCAGTGTGCCTCCTTGTGCCTCCTCAGTGTGCCTCCATCAGTGTTCTCCTCAGTTACCCCTCAATCATCCATGTATAACCTCAGTTGCCTCCTCAGTGTGCCTCCTCAGTTGCCTAACCTCCTCAGTTACCTCCTCACTCCTCCAGTGTGCCTCCTCAGTGTGCCTCCTCAGTGTCATCCATCTGTGTCTCCTCAGTGTACTCCTCAGTGTGTCTCCTCATCCATCTTTCAGTGATGTCATATCCTGGTTTTCTTTGTGAGTCTTTATTGAGGATCTTTAGTCCTGCTGACTAAAGGAGGATGGACAATTCTCTCAGGACCAGAGCATCTGGTTTATCAAACCATGACTTTAACATGTACCCCCTCACTCATCCATCTTTAACCTTTACCCCTCTCACTCATCCATCTATAACATTTACCCCCTCACTCATCCATTTTTAACATGTACCCCCTCACTCATCCATCTTTAACCTTTACCCCTCACTCATCCATATATAACATTTCCCCCCCTCACTCATCAATCTATAACCTTTACCCCTCACTCATCCATCTATAACCTTTATCCCCCTCACTCATCCATCTTTAACCTTTACCCCCTCACTCATCCATCTTTAACCTTTACCCCTCACTCATCCATCTTTAACCTTTACCCCCCTCACTCATCCATCTTTAACCTTTACCCCCTCACTCATCCATCTTTAACCTTTACCCCCTCACTCATCCATCTTTAACCTTTACCCCCTCACTCATCCATCTTTAACCATTTACCCCCTCACTCATCCATCTTTAACTTTACCCCCTCACTCATCCATCTTTAACATTTACCCCCTCACTCATCCATATATAACCTTTACCCTCTCACTCATCCATCTATAACATTTACCCCCTCACTCATCCATCTATAACATTTACCCCCTCACTCATCCATCTATAACCTTTACCCCCTCACTCATCCATCTTTAACCTTTACCCCCTCACTCATCCATCTTTAACCTTTACCCCCTCACTCATCCATCTTTAACCTTTACCCCCTCACTCATCCATCTTTAACCTTTACCCCTCTCACTCATCCATCTATAACCTTTACCCCTCTCACTCATCCATTTTTAACATTTTCCCCCTCACTCATCCATATTTAACATTTACCCCCTCACTCATCCATTTATAACCTTTACCCCCTCACTCATCCATTTTTAACCTTTACCCCTCTCACTCATCCATCTATAACCTTTACCCCCTCACTCATCCATCTTTAACCTTTACCCCCTCACTCATCCATTTTTAACCTTTACCCCTCACTCATCCATTTTTAACCTTTACCCCTCACTCATCCATCTTTAACCTTTATCCCCCTCACTCATCCATGTTTAACATTTACCCCCTCACTCATCCATATTTAACCTTTACCCCCTCACTCATCCATCTTTAACATTTACCCCCTCACTCATCAATCTATAACCTTTATCCCCCTCACTCATCCATCTTTAACCTTTACCCCCTCACTCATCCATCTATAACCTTTACCCCCTCACTCATCCATGTTTAACCTTTACCCCCTCACTCATCCATTTTAACCTTTACCCCTCACTCATCCATCTTTAACCTTTACCCCTCACTCATCCATCTTTAACCTTTACCCCCTCACTCATCCATTTTTAACCTTTACCCCCTCACTCATCCATTTTTAACCTTTACCCCTCACTCACTCATCCATTTTTAACCTTTACCCCTCACTCACTCATCCATTTTTAACCTTTACCCCTCACTCACTCATCCATTTTTAACCTTTACCCCCCTCACTCATCCATCTTTAACATTTACCCCCTCACTCATCCATTTTTAACATGTACCCCCTCACTCATCCATTTTAACCTTTACCCCCTCACTCATCCATGTTTAACCTTTACCCCCCTCACTCATCCATTTTTAACCTTGACCCCCCTCACTCATCCATCTTTAACCTCTACCCCCTCACTCATCCATCTTTAACCTCTACCCCCCTCACTCATCCATTTTTAACCTCTACCCCCTCGCTCATCCATTTTTAACCTTTACCCCCGCTCATCCATTTTTAACCTTTACCCCTCACTCACTCATCCATTTTTAACCTTTACCCCTCACTCACTCATCCATTTTTAACCTTTACCCCCCTCACTCATCCATCTTTAACATGTACCCCCTCACTCATCCATTTTTATCCTTTACCCCCTCACTCATCCATGTTTAACCTTTACCCCCCCTCACTCATCCATTTTTAACCTTTACCCCCCTCACTCATCCATTTTGAACCTTGACCCCCTCACTCATCCATCTTTAACCTCTACCCCCTCACTCATCCATCTTTAACCTCTACCCCTCACTCATCCATTTTTAACCTCTACCCCTCACTCATCCATTTTTAACCTTTACCCCCGCTCATCCATTTTTAACCTTTACCCCCTCACTCATCCATCTATAACCTTTACCCCCTCACTCATCCATCTATAACCTTTACCCCCTCACTCATCCATTTTTAACATGTACCCCCCTTCACTCATCCATTTTTAACATGTACCCCCCCTTCACTCATCCATTTTTAACCTTGACCCCCTCACTCATCCATCTTTAACCCTCACTCACATCTTTAACCTCTACCACCCTCACTCATCCATTTTTAACCTTTACCCCCTCACGCATCCATCTATAACCTTTACCCCCTCACTCATCCATCTTTAACCTTTACCCCCTCACTCATCCATCTATATACTTTACCCCCTCACTCATCCATCTATAACCTTTACCCCCTCACTCATCCATCTTTAACCTTTCTGGACTTAATGCTCTAGACCTCTTCTTCCCATCTCTCTCTCTCTGTCTCTGAGGAAGTAGAGGCTGTATCACCATGGCTGCGTACAGGAAGGAGAGAGGGAGAGGCTGTGTACAGGAAGGAGAGAGGCTGTGTAAAGGAAGTAGAGGCTGTGTACAGGAAGTAGAGATGCTGTATCACCATGGCTGTGTACAGGAAGGAGAGAGGCTGTGTACAGGAAGGAGCGAGGCTGTGTAAAGGAAGTAGAGAGGCTGTGTACAGGAAGTAGAGAGGCTGTGTACAGGAAGTAGAGAGGCTGTGTACAGGAAGTAGAGAGGCTGTGTACAGGAAGTAGAGAGGCTGTGTAAAGGAAGTAGAGAGGCTGTGTAAAGGAAGTAGAGAGGCTGTGTACAGGAAGTAGAGAGGTGGATCACCACGGCTGTGTACAGGAAGTAGAGAGGCTGTGTACAGGAAGTAGAGAGGCTGTGTAAAGGAAGTAGAGAGGTGGTTCACCACGGCTGTGTACGAGAGGAGAATATATTCTCTGTCCTTTCCTCAGCTCCTTTTCCCTAACAAACAACATCCAAATAGTTGACATTCTACCTCAGGACTCAGACAGCTGCTAACAACCTGCTAGCTAACAACAGTGTCTGAGATGTTTGTCTCAGAAAGTGGCAGGCTGAAGTCACGTATCAAATGAAAATGCTATTTGTCACATGCTCTGAATACGACAGGTGTCGACCTCACCGTGAAATGCTTACTTACGAGCCCCTAACCAACCGTGGGATTTTTAAGTAAAAATGTTAAAAACGATCCGACTATCTGTCAGCTGCAGATCAATGCAGCCTTTTATAGACAACCAATGAAGAGACAGAGACTCCTATCTCTCTCTCTCCATTGGCTTACTGGAAAATGTCATTCAACTCATCTCCATGAAGTGATGAGAGACCCTGGGGGGGGGGGACAGGACAGTGTATAGGACACACATCTAGACCCTGGGAGGGGGGGGGGGGGGCAGGACAGTGTACAGTGGAAACATCTAGACCCTGGGAGGGGGGGCAGGACAGTGTACAGTGGAAACATCTAGACCCTGGGAGGGGGCAGGAGTGTACAGTGGAAACATCTAGACCCTGGGAGGGCAGGACAGTGTACAGTGGAAACATCTGACCCTGGAGGGGAGGGGGGGAAGAGGAGGAGTGTACAGTGGAAACATCTGGGAGGGGAGAGGAGAGGAGAGGAGAGGAGAGAGAGGAGAGGAGAGGAGAGGAGAGTTCAGGAAGTCAAGTTAGAGCTCTGAGACGTTCACAGCAGTGGAGACAACAGACATCTGTATTTTACAGTAATAAGGAAGGAAACATCTTATAGGTAGTGGTTTACAGTAATAAGGAACGTAACATCTTATAGGTAGTGGTTTACAGTAATAAGGAAGGTAACATCTTATAGGTAGTGGTTTACAGTAATAAGGAAGGTGACATCTTATAGGTAGTGGTTTACAGTAATAAGGAAGGTGACATCTTATAGGTAGTGGTTTACAGTAAGTAAGGAAGGTTACATCTTTCCAGTGGTGTTGCCCTGAACCTAGGTCACTGTTCTAGCTGTCCACCACCCAGTACCCTGCCCTGAACCAGTCGCTCTGGATAAGAGCGTCTGCTAAATGACCTAAATGTAATGTAAATGTAACCTAGGTCACTGATCTAGCTGTCCACCACCCAGTACCCTGCCCTGAACCTAGGTCACTGATCTAGCTGTCCTCCACCCAGTACCCTGCCCTGAACCTAGGTCACTGATCTAGTTGTCCACCACCCAGTACCCTGCCCTGAACCTAGGTCACTGATCTAGCTGTCCACCACCCAGTACCCTGCCCTGAACCTAGGTCACTGATCTAGCTGTCCTCCACCCATTACCCTGCCCTGAACCTAGGTCACTGATCTAGCTGTCCTCAACCCAGTACCCTGCCCTGAACCTAGGTCACTGATCCAGCTGTCCTCCACCCAGTACCCTGCCCTGAACCTAGGTCACTGATCTAGCTGTCCTCCACCCAGTACCCTGCCCTGAACCTAAGTCACTGATCTAGCTGTCCTCCACCCAGTACCCTGCCCTGAACCTAAGTCACTGATCTAGCTGTCCACCACCCAGTACCCTGGTCACTGATCTAGCTGTCCACCACCCAGTACCCTGGTCACTGATCTAGCTGTCCACCACCCAGTACCCTGCCCTGAACCTAGGTCACTGATATAGCTGTCCACCACCCAGTACCCTGCCCTGAACCTAGGTCACTGTTCTAGCTGTCCACCACCCAGTACCCTGCCCTGAACCTAGGTCACTGTTCTAGCTGTCCACCACCCAGTACCCTGCCCTGAACCTAGGTCACTGTTCTAGCTGTCCTCCACCCAGTACCCTGCCCTGAACCTAGGTCACTGTTCTAGCTGTCCACCACCCAGTACCCTGCCCTGAACCTAGGTCACTGTTCTAGCTGTCCACCACCCAGTACCCTGCCCTGAACCTAGGTCACTGTTCTAGCTGTCCACCACCCAGTACCCTGGTCACTGATCTAGCTGTCCTCCACCCAGTACCCTGCCCTGAACCTAGGTCACTGATCTAGCTGTCCTCCACCCAGTACCCTGCCCTGAACCTAGGTCACTGATCTAGCTGTCCTCCACCCAGTACCCTGCCCTGAACCTAGGTCACTGATCTAGCTGTCCACCACCCAGTACCCTGCCCTGAACCTAGGTCACTGATCTAGCTGGTCTCCACTCAGTACCCTGCCCTGAACCTAAGTCACTGATCTAGCTGTCCACCACCCAGTACCCTGCCCTGAACCTAGGTCACTGATCTAGCTGTCCTCCACCCAGTACCCTGCCCTGAACCTAGGTCACTGATCTAGCTGTCCTCCACCCAGTACCCTGCCCTGAACCTAGGTCACTGATCTAGCTGTCCTCCACCCAGCCCTGTACCCTAGGGCCCTGAACCTAACAGCCTCACTGTCATCTAGCTGTCCTCCACCTCAGTAGGGACCCTAACAGCCTCATGTCATCAGGGGTGGGGGTGAGGCCTTAACAGCCTCATGTCATCAGGGGTGAGGGACGAGGCCTAACAGCCTCATGTCATCAGGGGGGGGGTGCGAAGAGTCTTAACAGCCTCATGTCATCAGGGGTGGGGGGTAGGGACGTCTTAACTGTCCATGTCATCAGGGATGGGTAGGGACTGGAAGTCCTTAACAGCCTCATGTCATCAGGGGTGGGGGGTAGGGACCGAGAGAGTCCTTAACAGCCTCATGTCATCAGGGGTGGGGGGTAGGGACCGAGAGAGTCCTGAAACTCAGTTAACAGCCTCATGTCATCAGGGGTGGGGGTAGGGACCGAGAGAGTCCTTAACAGCCTCATGTCATCAGGGGTGGGGGGTAGGGACCGAGAGAGTCCTTAACAGCCTCATGTCATCAGGGGTGGGGGGTAGGGACGAGAGAGTCCTTAACAGCCTCATGTCATCAGGGGTGGGGGGTAGGGACCGAGAGCCTCATGTCCTGGGGGGTAACAGCCTCATGTCATCAGGGGTGGGGGGTAGGGACCGAGAGAGTCCTTAAACAGCCTCATGTCATCAGGGGTGGGGGGTAGGGACCGAGAGAGTCCTTAACAGCCTCATGTCATCAGGGGTGGGGGGTAGGGACCGAGAGAGTCCTTAACAGCCTCATGTCATCAGTGGTGGGGGGTAGGGACCGAGAGAGTCCTTAAACAGCCTCATGTCATCAGGGGTGGGGGGGTAGGGAGGTCCTTTAACAGCCTCATGTCATCGAGAGAGTCCTTAACAGCCTCATGTCATCAGGGGTGGGGGGTAGGGACCGAGAGAGTCCTTAACAGCCTCATGTCATCAGGGGTGAGGTGTGTTGATCTCTCCCCAGCAGGTGATTAGTGACTGGGGGGAGACGGTCTTTAACAGCCTGCTGGGTAATCTGATACTGACATGGGCACAGATTAATTGGATATTAATGCTTTGGTCCAGAGGCATTCAACTATCAACACAACTACCTCTCTGAACCTCTCTCTCTCTACCTCTCTGCCTCTCTACCTCTCTCTGCCTCTCTCTCTCTCTGCCTCTCTACCTCTCTGCCTCTCTACCTCTCTGCCTCTCTACCTCTCTGCCTCTCTACCTCTCTGCCTCTCTACCTCTCTGCCTCTCTCTCTCCTCTCTACCTCTCTGCTCTCCTCTCTCTCTCTGCCTCTCTCTCTACCTCTCTGCCTCTCTGTCTCTGCCTCCCTCTCTCTGCCTCTCTCTCTCTCTCTCTCTCTCTGCCTCTCTCTCTCTGCCTCTCTCTCTCTCTGCCTCTCTCTCTCTACCTCTCTGCCTCTGCCTCTCTGTCTCTGCCTGCCTCTCTACCTCTCTGCCTCTCTACCTCTCTGCCTCTCTACCTCTCTGCCTCTCCTCTCTGCCTCTCTGCCTCTCCTCTCTCTGCCTCTCTCTCTCTGCCTCTCTCTCTCTGCCTCTCTGCCTCTCTACCTCTCTGCCTCTCTCTCTCTCTGCCTCTCTGCCTCTCTCTCTCTGCCTCTCTCTCTCTGCCTCTCTGCCTCTCTGCCTCTCTGTCTCTGCCTCTGCTCTGCCTCTCTCTCTACCTCTCTGCCTCTCTGTCTCTGCCTCCTCTCTCTGCCTCTCCTCTCTGCCTCTGCTCTCCTCTCTCTCTGCCCTCTCTCTCTGCCTCTCTCTCTCTGCCTCTCTCTCTCTGCTCTCTCCTCTCTGCCTCTCTGCCTCTGCCTCTCTCTCTCTACCTCTCTCTCTGCCTCTCTCTCTCTACCTCTCTGCCTCTGCCTCCTCTCTCTGCCTCTCTCTCTGCCTCTCTCTGCCTCTGCCTCTCTGCCTCTGCCTCTCTCTCTCTCTACCTCTCTGCCTCTGCCTCCTTCTGCCTCTGCCTACCTCTCTGCCTCTGCCTCTCTCTCTCTGCCTCTCTCTCTCTGCCTCTCTCTCTCTGCCTCTCTCTCTCTGCCTCTCTCTCTCTGCCTCTCTCTCTCTGCTCTCTCTCTCTCTGCCTCTCTCTCTCTGCCTCTCTCTCTCTGCCTCACTCTCTCTCTCTCTGCCTCTCTCTCTGCCTCTCCTCTCTCTCTCTGCCTCTCAATTCAATTCAAGGGGCTTTATTGGCATGGGAAACGTTTTAACATTGCCAAAGCAAGTGAGGTAGATAAAATACAAAAGTGAAATAAACAATTAAAATTAACAGTAAACATTACTTCTCTCTCTCTGTCTCTCTGTCTCTCTCTCTGCCTCTCTGTCTCTCTCTCTGCCTCCCTCTATCTCTCTCTCTCTGTCTGTCTGTCTGTCTGTCTGTCTGTCTGTCTGTCTGTCTGTCTGTCTGTCTGTCTGTCTGTCTCTCTCCCTCCCTCCCTCCCTCCCTCCCTCCCTCCCTCCCTCTTTATCTCTCTCTCTCTCCATTGTTTCTCTCTCTCTCTCTCTCTTTCACTTCATAACATCAGCACCTCAATTTATTTACAATTTGTGTAGCAGGTTCTTATATCAACAAAGTAATGGGCTGCCTCGTTTAAAATACATTTTCTTCCACGACTTTATTTTTGCAACGGTGAATTTTCATCCACGCCTGCTCTTTCCTTCTCTCCATCCACCCTGCTCTTTCCTTCTCTCCATCCACCCTGCTCTTTCCTTCTCTTCATCCACCCTGCTCTTTCCTTCTCTCCATCCACGCCTGCTCTTTCCTTCTCTTCATCCATCCTGCCCTTCTCTTCATCCACCCTGCCCTTCTCTTCATCCATCCTGCTCTTTCCTTCTCTTCATCCATCCTGCCCTTCTCTTCATCCACCCTGCCCTTCTCTTCTCTTCATCCATCCTGCCATTCTCTTCTCTTCATCCATCCTGCCATTCTCTTCATCCACCCTGCTCTTCTCTTCATCCACCCTGCTCTTCTCTTCATCCACCCTGCTCTTCTCTTCATCCACCCTGCCCTTCTCTTCATCCACCCTGCTCTTCTCTTCATCCACCCTGCTCCTTTCTTCTCTTCATCCATCCTGCCCTTCTCTTCATCCACCCTGCCCTTCTCTTCATCCACCCTGCCCTTCTCTTCATCCACCCTGCCCTTCTCTCTGCCTTCTTTCATCCACCCTGCCCTTCTCTTCATCCACCCTGCCCTTCTCTTCATCCACCCTGCCCTTCTCTTCATCCACCCTGTCCTTCTCTTCATCCACCCTGTCCTTCTCTTCATCCACCCTGCCCTTCTCTTCATCCACCCTTCTCTTCATTCACCCTTCTCTTCATCCACCGTGCTCTTCTCTTCATCCACCCTGCCCTTCTCTTCATCCACCCTCTTCTCTTCTCTTCATCCACCCTGCTCTTCTCTTCTCTTCATCCACCATGCTCTTCTCTTCTCTTCATCCACCCTGCTCTTCTCTTCATCCACCCTGCCCTTCTCTTCATCTTCATCCCTTCTCTTCTCTTCATCCACCGTGCTCTTCTCTTCATCCACCCTGCTCTTCTCTTCATCCACCCTGCTCTTTCCTTCTCTTCATCCACCCTGCCCTTCTCTTCATCCACCCTGCTCTTTCCTTCTCTTCATCCACCCTGTCCTTCTCTTCATCCACCTTGTCCTTCTCTTCATCCACCCTGTCCTTCTCTTCCACCCTGCCCTTCTCTTCATCCACCCTTCTCTTTTATTCTCTTCATCCACCCTTCTCTTTTATTCTCTTCATCCACCCTGCCATTCTCTTCATCCACCCTGCCATTCTCTTCATCCACCCTGCTCTTCTCTTCATCCACCTGCTCTTCTCTTCATCCACCCTGCTCTTCTCTTCATCCACCCTGCCTCTTCTCTTCATCCACCGTGCTCTTCTCTTCTTCTCTTCTCTTCATCCACCGTGCCCTTCTCTTCATCCACCCTGCCCTTCTCTTCTCTTCATCCACCCTGCCCTTCTCTTCATCCACCGTGCTCTTCTCTTCATCCACCCTGCTCTTTCCTTCTCTTCATCCACCCTGCTCTTCTCTTCATCCACCCTGCTCTTTCCTTCTCTTCATCCACCCTGTCCTTCTCTTCATCCACCCTGCCCTTCTCTTCATCCATCCTGCCCTTCTCTTCATCCATCCTGCCCTTCTCTTAATCCACCCTGCTCTTTCCTCTCCATCCACCCTGCCCTTCTCTCCATCCACCCTGCCCTTCTGTTCATCCACCCTGCCCTTCTCTTCATCCACCCTGCTCTTCTCTTCATCAACCCTGCTCTTTTCTTCTCTTCATCCACCCTGCCCTTCGTTTCATCCACCCTGCTCTTTCCTTCTCTTCATCCACCCTGCTCTTCTCTTCATCCACCCTGCTCTTCTCTTCATCCACCCTGCTATTTTCTTCTCATTTACATTTACATTTAAGTCATTTAGCAGACGCTCTTATCCAGAGCGACTTACAAATTGGTGCATTCACCTTATGACATCCAGTGGAACAGTAGTGCATCTAAATCTTTTAAGGGGGGTGAGAGGGATTACTTTATCCTATCCTAGGTATTCCTTAAAGAGGTGGGGTTTCAGGTGTCTCCGGAAGGTGGTGATTGACTCCGCTGTCCTGGCGTCGTGAGGGAGTTTGTTCCACCATTGGGGGGCCAGAGCAGCGAACAGTTTTGACTGGGCTGAGCGGGAACTGTACTTCCTCAGTGGTAGGGAGGCGAGCAGGCCAGAGGTGGATGAACGCAGTGCCCTTGTTTGGGTGTAGGGCCTGATCAGAGCCTGGAGGTACTGAGGTGCCGTTCCCCTCACAGCTCCGTAGGCAAGCACCATGGTCTTGTAGCGGATGCGAGCTTCAACTGGAAGCCAGTGGAGAGAGCGGAGGAGCGGGGGTGACGTGAGAGAACTTGGGAAGGTTGAACACCAGACGGGCTGCGGCGTTCTGGATGAGTTGTAGGGGTTTAATGGCACAGGCAGGGAGCCCAGCCAACAGCGAGTTGCAGTAAGCCAGACGGGAGATGACAAGTGCCTGGATTAGGACCTGCGCCGCTTCCTGTGTGAGGCAGGGTCGTACTCTGCGGATGTTGTAGAGCATGAACCTACAGGAACGGGCCACCGCCTTGATGTTAGTTGAGAACGACAGGGTGTTGTCCAGGATCACGCCAAGGTTCTTAGCGCT
Source organism: Oncorhynchus nerka (assembly GCF_034236695.1). Taxonomy (NCBI): domain Eukaryota; kingdom Metazoa; phylum Chordata; class Actinopteri; order Salmoniformes; family Salmonidae; genus Oncorhynchus; species Oncorhynchus nerka. The sequence continues at coordinate 96,349 of NW_027040443.1, forward strand.
CTGGGAGGAGGACACAGTGGAGTTGTCAACCGTGATGGCGAGATCATGGAGCGGGCAGTCCTTCCCCCGGGAGGAAGAGCAGCTCCGTCTTGCTGAGGTTCAGCTTGAGGTGGTGATCCGTCATCCACACTGATATGTCTGCCAGACATGCAGAGATGCGATTCGCCACCTGGTCATCAGAAGGGGAAAGGAGAAGATTAATTGTGTCGTCTGCATAGCAATGATAGGAGAGACCATGTGAGGTTATGACAGAGCCAAGTGACTTGGTGTATAGCGAGAATAGGAGAGGGCCTAGAACAGAGCCCTGGGGACACCAGTGGTGAGAGCACGTGGTGTGGAGACGGATTCTCGCCACGCCACCTGGTAGGAGCGACCTGTCAGGTAGGACGCAATCCAAGCGTGGGCCGCGCCGGAGATGCCCAACTCGGAGAGGGTGGAGAGGAGGATCTGATGGTTCACAGTATCGAAGGCAGCCGATAGGTCTAGAAGGATGAGAGCAGAGGAGAGAGAGTTAGCTTTAGCAGTGCGGAGCGCCTCCGTGATACAGAGAAGAGCAGTCTCAGTTGAATGACTAGTCTTGAAACCTGACTGATATGGATCAAGAAGGTCATTCTGAGCGAGATAGCGGGAGAGCTGGCCAAGGACGGCACGTTCAAGAGTTTTGGAGAGAAAAGAAAGAAGGGATACTGGTCTGTAGTTGTTGACATCGGAGGGATCGAGTGTAGGTTTTTTCAGAAGGGGTGCAACTCTCGCTCTCTTGAAGACGGAAGGGACGTAGCCAGCGGTCAGGGATGAGTTGATGAGCGAGGTGAGGTAAGGGAGAAGGTCTCCGGAAATGGTCTGGAGAAGAGAGGAGGGGATAGGGTCAAGCGGGCAGGTTGTTGGGCGGCCGGCCGTCACAAGACGCGAGATTTCATCTGAGAGAGAGGGGAGAAAGAGGTCAGAGCACAGGGTAGGGCAGTGTGAGCAGAACCAGCGGTGTCGTTTGACTTAGCAAACGAGGATCGGATGTCGTCGACCTTCTTTTCAAAATGGTTGACGAAGTCATCTGCAGAGAGGGAGGAGGGGGAGGAGGATTCAGGAGGGAGGAGAAGGTGGCAAAGAGCTTCCTAGGGTTAGAGGCAGATGCTTGGAATTTAGAGTGGTAGAAAGTGGCTTTAGCAGCAGAGACAGAAGAGGAAAATGTAGAGAGGAGGGAGTGAAAGGATGCCAGGTCCCAGGGAGGCGAGTTTTCCTCCATTTCCGCTCGGCTGCCCGGAGCCCTGTTCTGTGAGCTCGCAATGAGTCGTCGAGCCACGGAGCGGGAGGGGAGGACCGAGCCCCGGCCTGGAGGATAGGGGACATAGAGAGTCAAAGGATGCAGAAAGGGAGGAGAGGAGGGTTGAGGAGGCAGAATCAGGAGATAGGTTGGAGAAGGTTTGAGCAGAGGGAAGAGATGATAGGATGGAAGAGGAGAGAGTAGCGGGGAGAGAGCGAAGGTTGGGACGGCGCGATACCATCCGAGTAGGGGCAGTGTGGGAAGTGTTGGATGAGAGCGAGAGGGAAAAGGATACAAGGTAGTGGTCGGAGACTTGGAGGGGAGTTGCAATGAGGTTAGTGGAAGAACAGCATCTAGTAAAGATGAGGTTGAGCGTATTTCCTGCCTTGTGAGTAGGGGGAAGGTGAGAGGGTGAGGTCAAAAGAGGAGAGGAGTGGAAAGAAGGAGGCAGAGAGGAATGAGTCAAAGGTAGACGTGGGGGAGGTTAAAGTCGCCCAGAACTGTGAGAGGTGAGCCGTCCTCAGGAAAGGAGCTTATCAAGGCATCAAGCTCATTGATGAACTCTCCGAGGGAACCTGGAGGGCGATAAATGATAAGGATGTTAAGCTTGAAAGGGCTGGTAACTGTGACAGCATGGAATTCAAAGGAGGCGATAGACAGATGGGTAAGGGGAGAAAGAGAGAATGACCACTTGGGAGAGATGAGGATCCCGGTGCCACCACCCCGCTGACCAGAAGCTCTCGGGGTGTGCGAGAACACGTGGGCAGACGAAGAGAGAGCAGTAGGAGTAGCAGTGTTGTCTGTGGTGATCCATGTTTCCGTCAGTGCCAAGAAGTCGAGGGACTGGAGGGAGGCATAGGCTGAGATGAACTCTGCCTTGTTGGCCGCAGATCGGCAGTTCCAGAGGCTACCGGAGACCTGGAACTCCACGTGGGTCGTGCGCGCTGGGACCACCAGATTAGGGTGGCCGCGGCCACGCGGTGTGGGCGTTTGTATGGTCTGTGCAGAGAGGAGAGAACAGGGATAGACAGACACATAGTTGACAGGCTACACAAAAGGCTACGCTAATGCAAAGGAGATTGGAATGACAAGTGGACTACACGTCTCGAGTGTTCAGAAAGTTAAACTTTACGTAGCAAGAATCTTATTGACTAAAATGATTAAAATGATACAGTACTGCTGAAGTAGGCTAGCTGGCAGTGGCTGCGTTGTTGGCACTACACTAATCAAGTCGTTCCGTTGAGTGTAATAGTTTCTACTGTGCTGCTATTCGGGGCTAGCTGGCTAGCTAGCAGTGTTGATTACGTTACGTTGCGTTAAAAGAACGACAATAGCTGGCTAGCTAACCTAGGAAATCGCTCTAGACTACACAATTATCTTTGATACAAAGACGGCTATGTAGCTAGCTATGTAGCTAGCTACGATCAAACAAATCAAGCCGTTGTACTGTAATGAAATGAAATGAAAAATGTGATACTACCTGTTCTCTTCATCCACCCTGCTATTTCCTTCTCTTCATCCACCCTGCTATTTCCTTCTCTTCATCCACCCTGCTATTTCCTTCTCTTCATCCACCCTGCTCTTCTCTTCATCCACCCTGCTCTTCTCTTCATCCACCCTGCGCTTCTCTTCATCCACCCTGCTATTTCCTTCTCTTCATCCACCCTGCCCTTCTCTTCATCCACCCTGCTATTTCCTTCTCTTCATCCACCCTGCCCTTCTCTCCATCCACCCTGCTATTTCCTTCTCTTCATCCACCCTGCCCTTCTCTCCATCCACCCTGCTATTTCCTTCTCTTCATCCACCCTGCCCTTCTCTTCATCCACCCTGCTATTTCCTTCTCTTCATCCACCCTGCTCTTTCCTCTGTGTCTGGAGGAATTGATAAGAGACATGTTTTCCTCCGTCCTCCGTAATGGCAGCAGGAAAGGAGGAGGAGATGACAGGAAGGAGAGATGGATGATTAGAGGTCTGGCTTTTATCATCAAGCCTGGATGAATGGCAGCCTGGGAGATGGGAGGATGGGTAGACCAGCTGAGAGAGGGAGGGAGAGAGAGACTGGGAGAGAGAGACTGGGAGAGAGAGACTGGGAGAGAGAGAGACTGGGATAGAGAGAGACTGGGAGAGAGAGAGACTGGGAGAGAGAGAGACTGGGAGAGAGAGAGACTGGGAGAGAGAGAGACTGGGAGAGAGAGAGACTGAGAGAGAGAGGGGGAGAGAAAGAGAGAGAGAGACTCTACTTTAGGTGTGTTTACCTGCAGTAGATTGGGAAGCCTAGTCTTTACTGTTATCACAGGAAAATAGTGTTACTTTAGAGGTAAGGACACACCAGAGGAGGCTGGTGGTAGGAGCTATAGGAGGACAGGCTCATTGTAATGTCTGGAATGGAATAAATGGACCGGAGTAGGAGCTATAGGAGGACGGGCTCATTGTAATGTCTGGAATGGAATCAATGGACCGGAGTAGGAGCTGTAGGAGGACGGGCTCATTGTAATGTCTGGAATGGAATCAATGGACCGGAGTAGGAGCTATAGGAGGACAGGCTCATTGTAATGTCTGGAATGGAATCAATGGACCGGAGTAGGAGCTATAGGAGGACGGGCTCATTGTAATGTCTGGAATGGAATCAATGGACCGGAGTAGGAGCTATAGGAGGACGGGCTCATTGTAATGTCTGGAATGGAATCAATGGACCGGAGTAGGAGCTATAGGAGGACGGGCTCATTGTAACGTCTGGAATGGAATCAATGGACCGGAGTAGGAGCTATAGGAGGACGGGCTCATTGTAATGTCTGGAATGGAATCAATGGACCGGAGTAGGAGCTATAGGAGGACGGCTCATTGTAATGTCTGGAATGGAATCAATGGACCGGAGTAGGAGCTATAGGAGGACGGGCTCATTGTAACGTCTGGAATGGAATCAATGGACCGGAGTAGGAGCTATAGGAGGACGGGCTCATTGTAACGTCTGGAATGGAATCAATGGACCGGAGTAGGAGCTATAGGAGGACGGGCTCATTGTAACGTCTGAATGGAATCAATGGACCGAGTCCAATGTGGTTTCAATATGTTGAATCTTGTCTGATAACGTTTCATACTGTATATGACATTACAGGCATTACAATGAGCCTGATACATCTCCTCTCACCAGCCTCCTCTGATACACACACACACACACACACACACACACACACACAAATACACACACACACACACACACACAAATACACACACACACACAAATACACACACACATACACACACACACACACAAATACACACAAATACACACACACACACACACACACACACACACACACACACACACACATACATACAATTCCCACTCTGACATAGAAAGAGCAGGGTGGATGAATTGAACTACAGTAACCTTTGGCATTTCACTTCCCCGTATGTATGGAAACAGAACGGTGGGGTTTTGGTGAAGCCTTCCCGAGCCCTACCATCTACTGTCCACATCAACAGACACAGGCTTTGGGATCTTACTAGCCAAGGACAAAAGCAGATACCCCGACATGACAGGATGAATCCGGTGACTGTGGGGTTAAACCTGAGGGTCCTTTAGAGGGCACTACTGCCCCACCGAGAATGACGACAGGACACACACCTCCCTTAATGCCGTCGTCAGAGAGAGGGTGATAATAGCAGTGTGTCTAATTGTGTTCAGGCCACCACTTATTGCAAACCAGGCCAGTAGTTGTTACACTAGATGTAATTGACAGTCTTTCAGATCAGCCATCATAGCCACACAAAGCCCTCTTTCAACTAGAGTTTACGTCCCAAATTGAACCCTATTCACTATGTGGGGCACTACGTTTGATCAGGGGCTCTGCACTATATTAGGGGGGGGGCATAATGTGCCAGACAGACAACGCTCTGATACCTTGATCTAAAAACACCAGCCATTACAGACCACAGAAGAAAGACAGATGAGATGAGAGCTGTTAATGTGTCCTGGCTAAATGAAAGGCATGGAAGTCCCAGTCATTCTGTCCTAATTATGGACCAGGGGAGAGGAGAGGAGAGGAGAGGAGAGGAGAGGAGAGGGAGAGGAGAGGGAGAGGGAGAGGTCTGCATTATTAGCCTCACATCTCTCTCTTTCTGTCTCTTTCTCTCTCCATCCCTCACTCTCTATCTCAACCAATTCATGTTCTTCTCTGTCTAATTACTGCCTGTGTCTCTTTCCATGTCTGTGTGACTGTGGACGGCAGAGTGTTCAACCCTCTATATCAAAGATCAATCTACTGCCTGTGTCTCTTTCCATGTCTGTGTGACTGTGGACGGCAGAGTGTTCAACCCTCTATATCAAAGATCAATCTACTGCCTGTGTCTCTTTCCATGTCTGTGTGACTGTGGACGGCAGAGTGTTCAACCCTCTATATCAAAGATCAATCTACTGCCTGTGTCTCTTTCCATGTCTGTGTGATCTCTCCCCTGACTGTCCTGGTCTAGTAACTACCAGCTGAGACAGGTCCTGGTCTAGTAACTACCAGCTGAGACAGGTCCTGGTCTAGTAACTACCAGCTGAGACAGGTCTTGGTCTAGTTAACTACCAGCTGAGACAGGTCCTGGTCTAGTAACTACCAGCTGAGACAGGTCCTGGTCTAGTAACTACCAGCTGAGACAGGTCCTGGTCTAGTAACTACCAGCTGAGACAGGTCCTGGTCTAGTAACTACCAGCTGAGACAGGTCCTGGTCTAGTAACTACCAGCTGAGACAGGTCCTGGTCTAGTAACTACCAGCTGAGACAGGTCCTGGTCTAGTAACTACCAGCTGAGACAGGTCCTGGTCTAGTAACTACCAGCTGAGACAGGTCCTGGTCTAGTAACTACCAGCTGAGACAGGTCCTGGTCTAGTAACTACCAGCTGAGACAGGCTCTGGTCTAGTAACTACCAGCTGAGACTGGTCCTGGTCTAGTTAACTACCAGCTGAGACGGGTCCTGGTCTAGTTAACTACCAGCTGAGACAGGTCCTGGTCTAGTTAACTACCAGCTGAGACAGGTCCTGGTCTAGTTAACTACCAGCTGAGACATGTCCTGGTCTAGTTAACTACCAGCTGAGACAGGCTCTGGTCTAGTTAACTACCAGCTGAGACAGGTCCTGGTCTAGTTAACTACCAGCTGAGATGGGCTCTGGTCTAGTTAACTACCAGCTGAGACAGGTCCTGGTCTAGTTCACTACCAGCTGAGACAGGTCCTGGTCTAGTTCACTACCAGCTGAGACAGGCTCTGGTCTAGTTAACTACCAGCTGAGACGGCTCCTGGTCTAGTTAACTACCAGCTGAGACAGGTCCTGGTCTAGTTAACTACCAGCTGAGACGGGCTCTGGTCTAGTTAACTACCAGCTGAGACAGGTCCTGGTCTGGTTAACTACCAGCTGAGACAGGTCCTGGTCTAGTTAACTACCAGCTGAGACAGGTCCTGGTCTAGTTAACTACCAGCTGAGACAGGTCCTGGTCTAGTTAACTACCAGCTGAGATGGTCCTGGTCTAGTTAATACCATCTGAGACATGGTTGGTTAGTTGACCAGCTGAGATGGTCCTGGTTGGTTAGTAATATCTACATGGTTGGTTAGGTGATTGAGGTAATATCTAGATGGTTGGTTAGGTGATTGAGGTAATATCTACATGTTTGGTTAGGTGATTGAGGTAATATCTACATGGTTGGTTAGGTGATTGAGGTTAATATCTACATGGTTGGTTAGGTGATTGAGGTTATATATACATGGTTGGTTAGGTGATTGAGGTAATATCTACATGGTTGGTTAGGTGATTGAGGTTATATATACATGGTTGGTTAGGTGATTGAGGTAATATCTACATGGTTGGTTAGGTGATTGAGGTTATATATACATGGTTGGTTAGGTGATTGAGGTAATATCTACATGGTTGGTTAGGTGATTGAGGTTATATCTACATGGTTGGTTAGGTGATTGAGGTTATATCTACATGGTTGGTTAGGTGATTGAGGTTATATATACATGTTTGGTTAGGTGATTGAGGTAATATCTACATGGTTGGTTAGGTGATTGAGGTTATATCTACATGTTTGGTTAGGTGATTGAGGTTATATCTACATGGTTGGTTAGGTGATTGAGGTAATATCTACATGGTTGGTTAGGTGATTGAGGTTATATCTACATGGTTGGTTAGGTGATTGAGGTAATATCTACATGGTTGGTTAGGTGATTGAGGTAATATCTACATGGTTGGTTAGGTGATTGAGGTTATATCTACATGGTTGGTTAGGTGATTGATTTGAGGTAATATCTACATGTTTGGTTTAGTTAGGTGGCTCCCTCCTCTCCTCTCCTCTCCTCTCCTCTCCTCTCCCTCTACTCGAATAACAATGATTTAGACCCTACCTGCATGACTGCCTTAATTGGCCATTAGAAACAACACTGGTTCAGTTCCTTTGCTTCTGCCTCAACCCCCTTGCCCTCCACCTTCCGTGTGTGTGTCTGTGTCTGTGTGTGTTGGTGTGAACCCGGTAAAGTGTGTGTGTGTGTGCTCGTCTCCAGAGAGTTGATGTTATCTGGATAATAGGCCATAAATAATGGGGTTTCATCAGGAAGAAACAACTAGAGAGAGAGAGATCACATCCTGTCCTCTCTCGGGGAGTTAATCAGGGAGTTGATACAGCAACTAGAGAGAGAGAGTTCACATCCTGTCCTCTCGGGGAGTTAATCAGGGAGTTGATACAGCAACTAGAGAGAGTTCACATCCTGTCCTCTCTCGGGGAGTTGATACAGCAACTAGAGAGAGTTCACATCCTGTCCTCTCTCTGGGAGTTAATCAGGGAGTTGATACAGCAACTAGAGAGAGTTCACATCCTGTCCTCTCTCTGGGAGTTAATCAGGGAGTTGATACAGCAACTAGAGAGAGAGTTCATATCATGTAACTAGAGAGAGAGAGTTCACATCCTGTAACTAGAGAGATAGTTCACATCCTGTAACTAGAGAGAGTTCACATCCTGTAACTAGAGAGAGATAGTTCACATCCTGTAACTAGAGAGAGAGTTCACATCCTGTAACTAGAGAGAGAGTTCACATCCTGTAACTAGAGAGAGAGTTCACATCCTGTAACTAGAGAGAGATAGTTCACATCCTGTAACTAGAGAGTGAGAGTTCACATCCTGTCTACTAGAGAGAGAGTTCACATCCTGTCTACTAGAGAGAGAGTTCGCATCCTGTAACTAGAGAGAGAGAGTTCACATCCTGTAACTAGAGAGAGAGAGTTCACATCCTGTAACTAGAGAGAGAGTTCACATCCTGTAACTAGAGAGATAGTTCACATCCTGTAACTAGAGAGAGAGTTCACATCCTGTAACTAGAGAGAGAGTTCACATCCTGTAACTAGAGAGAGAGTTCACATCCTGTAACTAGAGAGAGAGTTCACATCCTGTAACTAGAGAGAGAGTTCACATCCTGTAACTAGAGAGAGAGAGAGTTCACATCCTGTAACTAGAGAGAGAGTTCACATCCTGTAACTAGAGAGAGAGTTCACATCCTGTAACTAGAGAGAGAGTTCACATCCTGTAACTAGAGAGAGATAGTTCACATCCTGTAACTAGAGAGAGAGAGTTCACATCCTGTCTACTAGAGATATAGTTCACATCCTGTAACTAGAGAGAGAGAGTTCACATCCTGTAACTAGAGAGAGAGAGTTCACATCATGTCTACTAGAGAGTGAGTTCACATCATGTCTACTAGAGAGTGAGTTCACATCCTTTCTACTAGAGAGAGAGTTCACATCCTGTAACTAGAGAGAGAGAGTTCACATCCTGTCTACTAGAGAGAGAGTTCACATCCTGTCTACTAGAGAGAGAGTTCACATCCTGTCCTCTCTCAGGGAGTTAACTCTCTCTCTGTCTCTCTCTCTCTCTCTCTCTCTCTCTCTCTCTCTCTCTCTCTCTCCAGTATTTACCGTACATTTTACAGTACGTTTACAGTTATTTACAGTAACTTGAGAGAGGACAGGATTGAAGGATAGAGTTGGTAAATACTTAGAGAGAGAGAGACAGTTAACTCCCTGAGAGGACAGGATGTGAAGGATAGAGTTGGTAAATACTGTAGAGAGAGAGAGAGTTAACTCCCTGAGAGGACAGGATGTGAAGGATAGAGTTGGTAAATACTGTAGAGAGAGAGTCACTTAGCAAGTGGAGTTCCTCCTCAAACACACACACTCACACTGGAAGGACAAACACACACACTCACACTGGAAGGACAAACACACACACACACACACACACTCTCTCTCTAGCCTCTGTGTCAATCTTATCATTCCTCTGAGAACTAAGTCTCCTCTCCCATAGAGGACACACTTCAATAAACCAAAATAGGACTCTCTATAATAGGACTCTCTATAATAGGACTCTCTATAATAGGACTCTCTTTGGGCCTGATTTTGTCCTGTTTCTTGTGTGTGTGTGTGTCAGAGATGTGTGTGTGTGTGTGTCAGAGATGGTGTGTGTGTGTCAGAGATGGTGTGTGTGTGTCAGAGGTGGTGTGTGTGTGTCAGAGATGGTGTGTGTGTGTCAGAGATGGTGTGTGTGTGTCAGAGATGGTGTGTGTGTCAGAGATGGTGTGTGTGTGTCAGAGATGCTGTGTGTGTGTCAGAGATGCTGTGTGTGTGTGTGTGTCAGAGATGATGTGTGTGTGTGTGTGTGTCAGAGATGATGTGTGTGTGTGTCAGAGATGTGTGTGTGTGTCAGAGATGATGTGTGTGTGTGTCAGAGATGATGTGTGTGTGTGTCAGAGATGATGTGTGTGTGTGTGTGTGTCAGAGATGATGTGTGTGTGTGTGTCAGAGATGCTGTGTGTGTGTCAGATATGGTGTGTGTGTGTGTGTGTCAGATATGGTGTGTGTCTCAGAGAGGGGAGTGGGCGTAGCCTCCCTGGGGTATAAAGGGGAGTGGGCGTAGCCTCCCTGGGGTATAAAGGGGAGTGGGCGTAGCCTGCCTGGGGTATAAAGGGGAGTGGGCGTAGCCTGCCTGGGGTATAAATGGGAGTGGGCGTCACCTGCCTGGGGTATAAAGGGGAGTGGGCGTCGCCTGCCTGGTGTATAAAGGGGAGTGGGCGTCGCCTGCCTGGGGTATAAAGGGGAGTGGGCGTCGCCTGCCTGGGGTATAAAGGGGAGTGGGCGTAGCCTGCCTGAGGTATAAAGGGGAGTGGGCGTAGCCTGCCTGGGGTATAAATGGGAGTGGGCGTCGCCTGCCTGGGGTATAAAGGGGAGTGGGCGTCGCCTGCCTGGTGTATAAAGGGGAGTGGGCATAGCCTGCATGAACCTTTCCCTTTAGTGGAGCTGGAGGCATGGAGGGCAGCGTTGGGAACCAGGACACGCGGTGTTGGCCAACACACACGCTCGTACCTCCGTACGTACATCAGCTCAGGTGTTGGAGGTTCTCTCCTAGTTTACGATCCTCTCTGTCCCCAGAACACCCTCTCCTCCAGTGTGAATCACATCATTATGCATCAGCCAAATAAAACCTCTCGTTGGAGGGTCAGGGGTCGCTGGTTAATCAATCAGAGTCCAGCGGCCTGCGGGCGCTGTCAGCAGCCGCAATCTCTACCAGGAAGTGTAGGTGTTAGACAGCAGGAAGTGGTAGAGATAAGAAGAGAGAGAGTATGGGGTGTTCGGCCAATCATAGAGGCAGGACGAGTCCCAAATGACACCCTATTCCCTACATCGTTCACTACATTTGTCCGGGGTCCAATAAGGCTCTGGTCAGATGTAGTGCACTATTTCGTAGGGTAGGGTGCCATTTGGGAATTATAACCCTATCAGAGGAGACAGAGGCCTTATAGATATGAAGAGAGACACACACAGGGATTTTACAGACTAATACACACACACACACACACACACGCTCAGTAAAGTAATGAGTGTGGAAACATATTTTCAAAAGAACATGCAACACCTGCTGTCATTTGTAATGAGCCATTTATATATCCCTGGGCTTTAATGAATCACACAGAGCACCTACTGTGATGATCAACCTCCCTGGGCTTTAATGAATCACACAGAGCACCTACTGTGATGATCAACCTCCCTGGGCTTTAATGAATCACACAGAGCACCTACTGTGATGATCAACCTCCCTGGGCTTTAATGAATCACACAGAGCACCTACTGTGATGATCAACCTCCCTGAATCACACAGGCACCTACTTTAATGAATCACACAGAGCACCTACTGTGATGATCAACCTCCCTGGGCTTTAATGAATCACACAGAGCACCTACTGTGATGATCAACCTCCCTGGATTTCAGCTGACAGTGACGTGTGTCCAAACGGACATGCAGGGGATGTTATAGAGACTAGCCATCAGAGATATATCTGGTACATGTTATAGAGACTAGTCATCAGAGATATATCTGGTACATGTTATAGAGACTAGTCATCAGAGATATATCTGGTACATGTTATAGAGACTGGTACATGTTATAGAGACTAGCCATCAGAGATATATCTGGTACATGTTATAGAGACTAGTCATCAGAGATATATCTGGTACATGTTATAGAGATTAGTCATCAGAGATATATCTGGTACATGTTATAGAGACTAGCCATCAGATATATATCTGGTACATGTTATAGAGACTAGTCATCAGATATACTAGTCATCAGAGATATATCTGGTACATGTTATAGACCAGCCATCAGAGATATATCTGGTACATGTTATAGAGACTAGTCATCAGAGATATATCTGGTACATGTTATAGACCAGCAATCAGAGATATATCTGGTACATGTTATAGAGACTAGCCATCAGAAATATATCTGGTACATGTTATAGAGACTAGCCATCAGAGATATATCTGGTACATGTTATAGAGACTAGTCATCAGAGATATATCTGGTACATGTTATAGAGACTAGTCATCAGAGATATATCTGGTACATGTTATAGAGACTAGTCATCATAGATATATCTGGTACATGTTATAGAGACCAGCCATCAGAGATATATCTGGTACATGTTATAGAGACTAGTCATCCATCAGAGATATATCTGGTACATGTTATAGAGACTAGTCATCATAGATATATCTGGTACATGTTATAGAGACTAGCCATCAGAGATATATCTGGTACATGTTATAGAGACTAGCCATCAGAGATATATCTGGTACATGTTATAGAGACTAGCCATCAGAGATATATCTGGTACATGTTATAGAGACTAGTCATCAGATATATATCTGGTACATGTTATAGAGACTAGCCATCAGAGATATATCTGGTACATGTTATAGAGACTAGTCAGCCATCAGATATATATATATATATATATATGGTACATGTTATAGAGACTAGTCATCAGAGATATATCTGGTACATGTTATAGAGACTAGTCATCATAGATATATCTGGTACATGTTATAGAGACTAGTCATCAGAGATATATCTGGTACATGTTATAGAGACTAGTCAGCCATCAGATATATATCTGGGTCATGTTATAGAGACTAGTCATCAGAGATATATCTGGTACATGTTATAGAGACTAGTCAGCCATCAGAGATATATCTGGTACATGTTATAGAGACTAGTCATCAGATATATATCTGGTACATGTTATAGAGACTAGTCAGCCATCAGAGATATATCTGGTACATGTTATAGAGACCAGCCATCAGAGATATATCTGGTACATGTTATAGAGACTAGCCATCAGAGATATATCTGGTACATGTTATAGAGACTAGCCATCAGAGATATATCTGGTACATGTTATAGAGACTAGTCATCAGATATATATATGGTACATGTTATAGAGACTAGTCATCAGATATATATCTGGTACATGTTATAGATACTAGTCATCAGAGATATATCTGGTACATGTTATAGAGACTAGTCATCAGAGATATATCTGGTACATGTAATAGAGACTAGCCATCAGAGATATATCTGGTACATGTTATAGAGACCAGCCATCAGAGATATATCTGGTACATGTTATAGAGACTAGCCATCAGAGATATATCTGGTACATGTTATAGAGACTAGCCATCAGAGATATATCTGGTACATGTTATAGAGACTAGTCATCAGATATATATATATGGTACATGTTATAGAGACTAGTCATCAGATATATATCTGGTACATGTTATAGATACTAGTCATCAGAGATATATCTGGTACATGTTATAGAGACTAGTCATCAGATATATATCTGGTACATGTAATAGAGACTAGCCATCAGAGATATATCTGGTACATGTTATAGAGACCAGCCATCAGAGATATATCTGGTACATGTTATAGACCAGTCATCAGAGATATATATGGTACATGTTATAGAGACTAGTCAGACATCAGAGATATATCTGGTACATGTTATAGAGACTAGTCATCAGATATATATCTGGTACATGTTATAGATACTAGTCATCAGAGATATATCTGGTACATGTTATAGAGACTAGTCATCAGAGATATATCTGGTACATGTGATGTTATAGAGACTAGTCAGCCATCAGATATATATATATATGGTACATGTAATAGGGACTAGTCATCAGAGATATATCTGGTACATGTTATAGACATCAGTCATCCATCAGAGATATATCTGGTACATCTGATGTTATAGGAACTGACCTAAAACAGGGATTTTTACTAGGATTAAATGGCAGGAATTGTCAAAAACGAAATGCATTAAAATTACAGAATGAACCGTTAGCTAAATGAGTAGTAGACTACAACGAGCAACCAACAGGTGTGCTGCTGTTTTCTCTGAATGGGGTTGGTGAGAAAGTGCAGCATGTTAGCCACAATTAGCCTTGCTAGCTACAATTAGTCTACCTAGCCACCTAAAATTAGCCTAGCTAGCTAGCTACAATTAGCCTAGCTAGCTATAATTAACATTGCTAGCTACAATTAGCCTAGCTAGCTACAATTAGCCTAGCTAGCTATCTACAATTAGCCTCGCTAGCTAGCTACAATTAGCCTCACTTGCTAGCTACAGTTAGCCTCGCTAGCTAGCTACAATAAGCATCGCTAGCTAGATTAAATTAGCCTCTCAAGCTAGCTACAATTAACATCGTTAGCTAGCTAGCTACAATTAACCTTGCTAGCAAGCTACAATTAGCTTATCTAGGATATCCAACACAACTTCATGGCACTATTCAAATAGTAAAATTATTTCAAACCCCATCCTTAGCGGGCCAGCCCACTAGCAATTGGAGTTTCAGCCAATGAACAGCTAGCAAGACCAACACACAGCAGAGTAAGAGAGAACAGGGGTGTGGTACACATAGCTGCACGTTGTCGGGGACCACTCTTCTCTAGTGGGGATAACTTTGAGAACTAATGGCTAAAAAAGTATGCAAAAGTATCGTAGAATCTCTTTTAATGTTCATTGATAAAATCTTTAACTATAATAGTATGAGTGGGTTGTAAGTGGTTTTCCTGGTGAATGGAAAAGGGGTCTGTAATAGTCATGTCTCTCTCTGCCTTTTCAAAAGGCTTCTCTCTCTCTGTACTCCTGATGCTTTGACAGCATGATGCTCTGAGTTGCCGGGCGACCGCAAAATTGCCTGTTTTCATTTCAAAAGCTCCTTTTCTTGCTTTCTCAGAATCGCTGAATCACCCCCCTCACCACCAAATCACAGACACACACAGAAACATCACACTTTCTTTCTGTGGACCATTCTCTCTTCTATACATTTTTCATGTTCTCTCTTTTTATTCTTTTTTTTTTTTTAACTCCCTTCTCCTTTCTTTCACACAACCTCTCCCTCTCGCTCCTCTTATTTATCTCTTTCTGTGCTCTCTTTTTCTCCTCTTCCTGTTTTCTCCTCTTCCTCGTTTTCTCCTCTTCCTCTTTTTCTCCTCCTGTTTTTCTCCTCTTCCTGTTTTCTCCTCTTCCTCCTCTTCTCCTCTTCCTGTTTTCTCCTCTTCCTGTTTTCTCCTCTTCCTGTTTTTCCTCTTCCTCCTTTTTTTTCCCTCCTCTTCCGTTTTTCTTCCTCTCTTCCTGTTTTCTCCCTTCCTCTTTTTCCTTTTCTCCTCTTCCTGTTTTCTCATCTTCCTCTTTTTCTCCTCTTCCTCTTCTTCCTCCTCTCTCCTCTCTCCTCGAAGACTTTGAGCCTCTCGAAGTGCCACGTAAGTCATCATGGGTGTTTTTCTGGGGGTGTTGTCCTGTGTTGGTTCCTCTCACCCTTCTGTGACCAGTGGTCCTTGACTGAGCCATGTACCTGTAACATCCCCTACCCCTTCCTCTCTTAACATCCCCTTCCTCTGTAACATCCCCCTTCCTCTGTAACATCCCCTTCCTTTCTTAGCATCCCCTTCCTCTGTAACATCCCCTCCTCTGTCATCCCCCTCCCTTCCTCTTTCCTTCCTCTGTAACATCCCCCTCTTCCTCTGTAACATCCCCCTACCCCTTTCCTACCCTTCCTCTGTAACATCCCCTACCCCCCTCTGTAACATCCCGCGGTGTCTGAAATCTAGTGGTTAGAGGGGGAGGCAGGTAAACTAGTGGTTCTTCCTTCAGGTAGCCTGTGGTTAGAGGGGGAGGCAGGTAAACTAGTGGTTAGAGGGGGAGGCAGGTCCTAGTGGTTAGAGGCAGGTAGCCTAGTGGTTAGAGGCAGGTAGCCTAGTGGAGGTGGTAAGCCTGGTTGGTTCAGGTAAACTAGTCTTAGAGGGGGAGGCAGGTAAACTAGTGGTTAGAGGGGAGGCAGGTCCTAGTGGTTAGAGGGGGGAGGCAGGTAGCCTAGTGGTTAGAGGGGGAGGCAGGTAGCCTAGTGGTTAGAGGAGGTTTGGTTAGGGGAGGCAGGTAGCCTAGTGGTTAGAGGCAGGTAGCCTAGTGGTTAGAGGGGGTAACAGGCAGTGGTTAGAAATCCCCCTAGTGGTTGAGGCAGGTAGCCAGTGGTTAGAGGGGGAGGCAGATAAACTAGTGGTTAGAGGCAGGTATCCCCCTAGTGGTAAGAGGCAGGTAGCCTAGTGGTTAGAGGGGGAGGCAGGTAAACTAGTTTTAGAGGGGGAGGCAGGTAGCCTAGTGGTTAGGTAGCCTAGTGGGAGGCAGGTAGCCTAGTGGTTAGAGGGGGAGGCAGGTAGCCTAGTGGTTAGAGGGGGAGGCAGGTAGCCTAGTGGTTAGAGGGGAGGCAGGTAGCCTAGTGGTTAGAGGGGGAGGCAGGTAGCCTAGTGGTTAGAGGGGGAGGCAGGTAGCCTAGTGGTTAGGGGAGGCAGGTAGCCTAGTGGTTAGGGGGAGGCAGGTAGCCTAGTGGTTAGAGGGGGAGGCAGGTAGCCTAGTGGTTAGAGGGGGAGGCAGGTAGCCTAGTGGTTAGAGGGGGAGGCAGGTAGCCTAGTGGTTAGAGGGGGGAGGCAGGTAGCCTAGTGGTTAGAGGGGGAGGCAGGTAGCCTAGTGGTTAGAGGCAGGTAGCCTAGTGGTTAGGGGAGGCAGGTAGCCTAGTGGTTAGGGTGGGAGGCAGGTAGCCTAGTGGTTAGAGGGGGAGGCAGGTAGCCTAGTGGTTAGAGGGGTGGCAGGTAGCCTAGTGGTTAGAGGGGGAGGCAGGTCCCCTTCCTAGTGGTTAGAGGGGGGAGGCAGGTAGCCTAGTGGTTAGAGGGGGGAGGCAGGTAGCCTAGTGGTTAGAGGGGGAGGCAGGTAGCCTAGTGGTTAGAGGGGGAGGCAGGTAGCCTAGTGGTTAGAGGGGAGGCAGGTAGCCTAGTGGTTAGAGGGGGAGGCAGGTAGCCTAGTGGTTAGAGGGGGAGGCAGGTAGCCTAGTGGTTAGAGGGGGAGGCAGGTAGCCTAGTGGTTAGAGGGGGAGGCAGGTAGCCTAGTGGTTAGAGGGGGAGGCAGGTAGCCTAGTGGTTAGAGGGGGAGGAGGCAGGTAGCCTAGTGGTTAGAGCAGGTAGCCTAGTGGAGGCAGGTAGCCTAGTGGTTAGAGGGGGAGGCAGGTAGCCTAGTGGTTAGAGGGGAGGCAGGTAGCCTAGTGGTTAGAGGGGGAGGCAGGTAGCCTAGTGGTTAGAGGGGAGGCAGGTAGCCTAGTGGTTAGAGGCAGGTAGCCTAGTGGTTAGGGGAGGCAGGTAGCCTAGTGGTTAGAGGGGCAGGTTCCTAGTGGTTAGCCTGGTGGGAGGCAGGTAGCCTAGTGGTTAGAGGGGGAGGCAGGTAGCCTAGTGGTTAGAGGGGGAGGCAGGTAGCCTAGTGGTTAGAGGGGGAGGCAGGTAGCCTAGTGGTTAGAGGGGGAGGCAGGTAGCCTAGTGGTTAGAGGGGGAGGCAGGTAGCCTAGTGGTTAGAGGGGGAGGCAGGTAGCCTAGTGGTTAGAGGCAGGTAGCCTAGTGGTTAGAGGCAGGTAGCCTAGTGGTTAGAGGGGAGGCAGTGGTTAGAGGGGGAGGCAGGCCTAGTGGTTAGAGGGGAGGCAGGTAGCCTAGTGGTTAGAGGGGGAGGCAGGTAGCCTAGTGGTTAGAGGGGGAGGCAGGTAGCCTGGTGGTTAGAGGGGGAGGCAGGTAGCCTAGTGGTTGGGGAGGCAGGTAGCCTAGTGGTTAGAGGGGAGGCAGGTAGCCTAGTGGTTAGAGGGGGAGGCAGGTAGCCTAGTGGTTTAGCCTAGTGGTTAGAGGAGGCAGGTAGCCTAGTGGTTGGTTAGAGAGGGGAGGCAGGTAGCCTAGTGGTTAGAGGGGGAGGCAGGTAGCCTAGTGGTTAGAGGGGGAGGCAGGTAGCCTAGTGGTTAGAGGGGAGGCAGGTAGCCTAGTGGTTAGAGGGGAGGCAGGTAGCCTAGTGGTTAGAGGGGAGGCAGGTAGCCTAGTGGTTAGAGGGGAGGCAGGTAGCCTAGTGGTTAGAGGGGAGGCAGGTAGCCTAGTGGGGGGAGGCAGGTAGCCTAGTGGTTAGAGGGGGAGGCAGGTAGCCTAGTGGTTTAGAGGGGAGGCAGGTAGCCTAGTGGTTAGGGGCAGGAGCCTAGGGGAGGCAGGTAGCCTAGTGGTTAGAGGGGAGGCAGGTAGCCTAGTGGTTAGAGGGGGAGGCAGGTAGCCTAGTGGTTAGAGGGGAGGCAGGTAGCCTAGTGGTTAGAGGGGGAGGCAGGTAGCCTAGTGGTTAGAGGGGAGGCAGGTAGCCTAGTGGTTAGAGGGGGAGGCAGGTAGCCTAGTGGTTAGAGGGGGAGGCAGGTAGCCTAGTGGTTAGAGGGGGAGGCAGGTAGCCTAGTGGTTAGAGGGGGAGGCAGGTAGCCTAGTGGTTAGAGGGGGGAGGCAGGTAGCCTAGTGGTTAGAGGGGAGGCAGGTAGCCTAGTGGTTAGAGGGGAGGCAGGTAGCCTAGTGGTTAGAGGGAGGGGGAGGCAGGTAGCCTAGTGGTTAGAGGGGGAGGCAGGTAGCCTAGTGGTTAGAGGGGGAGGCAGGTAGCCTAGTGGTTAGAGGGGGAGGCAGGTAGCCTAGTGGTTAGAGGGGGAGGCAGGTAGCCTAGTGGTTAGAGGGGAGGCAGGTAGCCTAGTGGTTAGAGAGGCAGGTAGCCTAGTGGTTGGGGGGAGGCAGGTAGCCTAGTGGTTAGAGGTGGGAGGCAGGTAGCCTAGTGGTTAGCCTAGTGGGGGAGGCAGGTAGCCTAGTGGTTAGAGGGGGAGGCAGGAGGGGTTAGAGGCAGGTAGCCTAGTGGTTAGAGGGGGAGGCAGGTAGCCTAGTGGTTAGAGGGGGAGGCAGGTAGCCTAGTGGTTAGAGGGGAGGCAGGTAGCCTAGTGGTTGGGCAGGTAGAGTGGGGGAGGCAGGTAGCCTAGTGGTTAGAGGGGGAGGCAGGTAGCCTAGTGGTTAGAGGGGGAGGCAGGTAGCCTAGTGGTTAGAGGGGAGGCAGGTAGCCTAGTGGTTAGAGGGGGAGGCAGGTAGAGTGGGGGGAGGCAGGTAGCCTAGTGGTTAGAGGGGGAGGCAGGTAGCCTAGTGGTTAGAGGGGGAGGCAGGTAGCCTAGTGGTTAGAGGGGAGGCAGGTAGCCTAGTGGTTAGAGGAGGCAGGTAGCCTAGTGGTTAGAGGGGGAGGCAGGTAGCCTAGTGGTTAGAGGGGAGGCAGGTAGCCTAGTGGCTAGCCTAGTGGTTAGAGGGGAGGCAGGTAAACTAGTGGTTAGAGGGGGAGGCAGGTAGCCTAGTGGTTAGAGGGGGAGGCAGGTAGCCTAGTGGTTAGAGGCAGGTAGCCTAGTGGTTAGAGGGGGAGGCAGGTAGCCTAGTGGTTAGAGGGGAGGCAGGTAGCCTAGTGGTTAGAGGGGGAGGCAGGTAGCCTAGTGGTTAGAGGGGGAGGCAGGTAGCCTAGTGGTTAGAGGGGAGGCAGGTAGCCTAGTGGTTAGAGGGGGAGGCAGGTAGCCTAGTGGTTAGAGGGGAGCCTAGGTAGCCTAGTGGTTTAGCCTAGTGGTTAGAGGGGGAGGCAGGTAGCCTAGTGGTTAGAGTGGGGGAGGCAGGTAGCCTAGTGGTTAGAGGGGGAGGCAGGTAGCCTAGTGGTTAGAGGCAAGTGGTTAGAGGGAGGCAGGTAGCCTAGTGGTTAGGGGAGGCAGGTAGCCTAGTGGTTAGAGGGGAGGCAGGTAGCCTAGTGGTTAGGGGGAGGCAGGTAGCCTAGTGGTTAGAAGGGGAGGCAGGTAGCCTAGTGGTTAGAGGGGAGGCAGGTAGCCTAGTGGTTAGGGGGAGGCAGGTAGCCTAGTGGTTAGAAGGGGGAGGCAGGTAGCCTAGTGGTTAGAGGGGGAGGCAGGTAGCCTAGTGGTTAGAGGGGGGGAGGCAGGTAGCCTAGTGGTTAGAGGCAGGTAGCCTAGTGGTTAGGGGGAGGCAGGTAGCCTAGTTAGAGGCAGGTAGAGTGGTTAGAGGCAGGTAGCCTAGTGGTTAGGGGGAGGCAGTAGGTGGGAGGCAGGTAGCCTAGTGGTAGACTAGAGGCAGGTAGCCTAGTGGTTAGAGGGGGAGGCAGGTAGCCTAGTGGTTAGAGGCAGGTAGCCTAGTGGTTAGAGGGTGGGAGGCAGGTAGCCTAGTGGTTAGAGGGGGAGGCAGGTAGTCTAGTGGTTCTAGTGGTTAGAGTGGGGGGAGGCAGGTAGCCTAGTGGTTAGAGGGGGGAGGCAGGTAGCCAGTGGTTAGAGGGGAGGCAGGTAGCCTAGTGGTTAGAGGGGAGGCAGGTAGCCTAGTGGTTAGAGGGGGAGGCAGGTAGCCTAGTGGTTAGAGGGGAGGCAGGTAACCTAGTGGTTAGAGGGGAGGCAGGTAGCCTAGTGGTTAGAGGGGAGGCAGGTAGCCTAGTGGTTAGATAGGTAGCCTAGTGGTTAGAGCAGGTAGCCTAGTGGTTAGAGGGGAGGCAGGTAGCCTAGTGGTTAGAGGGGGAGGCAGGTAGCCTAGTGGTTAGAGGGGGAGGCAGGTAGCCTAGGGAGGCAGGTAGCCTAGTGGTTAGAGAGGCAGGTAGCCTAGTGGTTAGAGGCAGGTAGCCTAGTGGTTAGAGGCAGGTAGCCTAGTGGTTAGAGGGTTAGCCTAGTGGTTAGAGCAGGTAGCCTGGTGGTTAGAGGGGAAGCAGGTAGCCTAGTGGTTAGAGGGGGAGGCAGGTAGCCTGGTAGTTAGAGGGGAGGCAGGTAGCCTAGTGGTTAGAGGCAGGTAGCCTAGTGGTTAGAGGGGAGGCAGGTAAACTAGTGGTTAGAGGGGAGGCAGGTAAACTAGTGGTTAGAGGGGGAGGCAGGTAGCCTAGTGGTTAGAGGCAGGTAGCCTAGTGGTTAGAGGCAGGTAGCCTAGTGGTTAGAGGGGGAGGCAGGTAGCCTAGTGGTTAGAGGGAGGCAGGTAGCCTAGTGGTTAGAGGGGGAGGCAGGTAGCCTAGTGGTTAGAGGGGGAGGCAGGAAGCCTAGTGGTTAGAGGGGGAGGCAGGTAGCCTGGTAGTTAGAGGGGGGAGGCAGGTAGCCTAGTGGTTAGAGGCAGGTAGCCTAGTGGTTAGAGGGGGAGGCAGGTAAACTAGTGGTTAGAGGGGGAGGCAGGTAAACTAGTGGTTAGAGGGGCGGCAGGTAGCCTAGTGGTTAGAGGCAGGTAGCCTAGTGGTTAGAGGGGAGGCAGGTAGCCTAGTGGTTAGAGGGGGAGGCAGGTAGCCTAGTGGTTAGAGGGGGGGAGGCAGGTAGCCTAGTGGTTAGAGGGGGAGGCAGGTAGCCTAGTGGTTAGAGGGGGAGGCAGGTAGCCTAGTGGTTAGAGGGGAGGCAGGTAGCCCAGTGGTTAGAAGGGGGAGGCAGGTAGCCTAGTGGTTAGAGGGGGGAGGCAGGTAGCCTAGTGGTTAGAGGGGGAGGCAGGTAGCCTAGTGGTTAGAGGGGGGAGGCAGGTAGCCTAGTGGTTAGAGGGGGGAGGCAGGTAGCCTAGTGGTTAGAGGCAGGTAGCCTAGTGGTTAGAGGCAGGTAGCCTAGTGGTTAGAGGCAGGTAGCCTAGTGGTTAGAGGCAGGTAGCCTAGTGGTTAGAGGCAGGTAGCCTAGTGGTTAGAGGAGGGAGGCAGGTAGCCTAGTGGTTAGAGGGGAGGCAGGTAGCCTAGTGGTTAGAGGGGGGAGGCAGGTAGCCTAGTGGTTAGAGGCAGGTAGCTTAGTGGTTAGAGGGTGGGAGGCAGGTAGCCTAGTGGTTAGGGGGGAGGCAGGTAGTCTAGTGGTTAGAGGGGGTGGCAGGTAGCCTAGTGGTTAGAGGGGAGGCAGGTAGCCTAGTGGTTAGAGGGGGAGGCAGGTAGCCTAGTGGTTAGAGGGGGAGGCAGGTAGCCTAGTGGTTAGAGGGGGAGGCAGGTAGCCTAGTGGTTAGAGGGGGAGGCAGGTAGCCTAGTGGTTAGAGGGGAGGCAGGTAACCTAGTGGTTAGAGGGGAGGCAGGTAGCCTAGTGGTTAGAGGGGGGAGGCAGGTAGCCTAGTGGTTAGAGTAGGTAGCCTAGTGGTTAGAGCAGGTAGCCTAGTGGTTAGAGGGGGGAGGCAGGTAGCCTAGTGGTTAGAGGGGGGAGGCAGGTAGCCTAGTGGTTAGAGGGGGGAGGCAGGTAGCCTAGTGGTTAGAGGGGGAGGCAGGTATCCTAGTGGTTAGAGGCAGGTAGCCTAGTGGTTAGAGGCAGGTAGCCTAGTGGTTAGAGGCAGGTAGCCTAGTGGTTAGAGGCAGGTAGCCTAGTGGTTAGAGCAGGTAGCCTGGTGGTTAGAGGGGGAAGCAGGTAGCCTAGTGGTTAGAGGGGGAGGCAGGTAGCCTGGTAGTTAGAGGGGAGGCAGGTAGCCTAGTGGTTAGAGGCAGGTAGCCTAGTGGTTAGAGGGGGAGGCAGGTAAACTAGTGGTTAGGGGGAGGCAGGTAAACTAGTGGTTAGAGGGGAGGCAGGTAGCCTAGTGGTTAGAGGCAGGTAGCCTAGTGGTTAGAGGCAGGTAGCCTAGTGGTTAGAGGGGGAGGCAGGTAGCCTAGTGGTTAGAGGGGGAGGCAGGTAGCCTAGTGGTTAGAGGGGAGGCAGGAAGCCTAGTGGTTAGAGGGGAGGCAGGTAGCCTAGTAGTTAGAGGGGGAGGCAGGTAGCCTAGTGGTTAGAGGCAGGTAGCCTAGTGGTTAGAGGGGGAGGCAGGTAAACTAGTGGTTAGAGGGGGAGGCAGGTAAACTAGTGGTTAGAGGGGGAGGCAGGTAGCCTAGTGGTTAGGGAGGCAGGTAGCCTAGTGGTTAGAGGGGAGGCAGGTAGCCTAGTGGTTAGAGGGGAGGCAGGTAGCCTAGTGGTTAGAGGGGAGGCAGGTAGCCTAGTGGTTAGAGGGGGAGGCAGGTAGCCTAGTGGTTAGAGGGGGAGGCAGGTAGCCTAGTGGTTAGAGGGGGAGGCAGGTAGCCTAGTGGTTAGAGGGGGAGGCAGGTAGCCTAGTGGTTAGAAGGGGGAGGCAGGTAGCCTAGTGGTTAGAGGGGGAGGCAGGTAGCCTAGTGGTTAGAGGGGGAGGCAGGTAGCCTAGTGGTTAGAGGGGGAGGCAGGTAGCCTAGTGGTTAGAGGGGGAGGCAGGTAGCTAACAGTGGTTAGAGGGGGAGGCAGGTAGCCTAGTGGTTAGAGGGGGAGGCAGGTAGCCTAGTGGTTAGAGGGGAGGCAGGTAGCCTAGTGGTAGGGGAGGCAGGTAGCCTAGTGGTTAGAGGGGGAGGCAGGTAGCCTAGTGGTTAGAAGGGGGAGGCAGGTAGCCTAGTGGTTAGAGGGGAGGCAGGTAGCCTAGTGGTTAGAGGGGGAGGCAGGTAGCCTAGTGGTTAGAAGGGGAGGCAGGTAGCCTAGTGGTTAGAGGGGGAGGCAGGTAGCCTAGTGGTTAGAGGGGGAGGCAGGTAGCCTAGTGGTTAGAGGGGGGAGGCAGGTAGCCTAGTGGTTAGAGGGGGGAGGCAGGTAGCCTAGTGGTTAGAGGGGGGAGGCAGGTAGCCTACTGGTTAGAGCGTTGGATTAGTAACCGAAAGGTTGCTGGATCGAATCCCTGTGCTGACAAGGTACAAATCTGTAGTTCTGCCCCTGAACAAGGCAGTTAACCCACTGTTCCCTGGTAGGCCGTCATTGACAATAAGAATGTGTTCTTAACTGACTTGCCTAGTTAAATCAATGTTAAAATATCTAAAGTTCTGTTAAATCTTCAAGGCTTCACTCCCAAACACTCCAGCACCTCCTCTTCTCCCCTCCTGTCTTCCTTCTCCTCCTCTTCCTCACTCAAAACAATCCTATAGACTTAGTAACTAGATCTACCGTAGCTAACATACTTATCTAACAGACTTAGTAACTAGATATACCATAGCTAACAGACTTAGTAACTAGATCTACCATAGCTAACATACTTATCTAACAGACTTGGTAACTAGATATACCATAGCTAACAGACTTAGTAACTAGATCTACCACAGCTAACAGACTTAGTAACTAGACCTATCATAGCTAACAGACTTAGTGACTAGACCTACCATAGCTAACAGACTTAGTAACTAGATATACCATAGTTAACAGACTTAGTAACTAGATCTACCATAGCTAACAGACTTAGTAACTAGATCTACCATAGTTAACAGACTTAGTAACTAGATATACCATAGCTAACAGACTTAGTAACTAGATTAGATCTACCACAGCTAACAGACTTAGTAACTAGACCTACCATAGCTAACAGACTTAGTAACTAGATCTACCATAGCTAACAGACTTAGTAACTAGATCTACCATAGCTAACAGACTTAGTAACTAGATCTACCATAGCTAACAGACTTAGTAACTAGATCTACCATAGCTAACAGACTTATCTAACAGACTTAGTAACTAGATATACCATAGCTAACAGACTTAGTAACTACATCTACCACAGCTAACAGACTTATCTAACAGACTTTGTGACTAGATATACCGTAGCTAACAGACTTAGTGACTAGATCTACCGTAGCTAACATACTTAGTAACTAGATATACCATAGCTAACATACTTAGTAACTAGATCTACCATAGCTAACAGACTTAGTAACTAGATCTACCATAGCTAACAGACTTAGTAACTAGATATACCATAGCTAACAGACTTAGTAACTAGATATACCATAGCTAACAGACTTAGTAACTAGATCTACCATAGCTAACATACTTAGTAACTAGATATACCATAGCTAACAGACTTAGTAACTAGATATACCATAGCTAACAGACTTAGTAACTAGATATACCATAGCTAACAGACTTAGTAACTAGATCTACCATAGCTAACAGACTTAGTAACTAGATATACCATAGCTAACAGACTTAGTAACTACATCTACCACAGCTAACAGACTTATCTAACAGACTTAGTGACTAGATATACCGTAGCTAACAGACTTAGTAACTAGATCTACCATAGCTAACAGACTTAGGAACTAGATCTACCATAGCTAACAGACTTATCTAACAGACTTAGTAACTAGATATACCGTAGCTAACAGACTTAGTAACTAGATCTACCATAGCTAACAGACTTAGTAACTAGATCTACCATAGCTAACAGACTTAGTAACTTTAACTAGATCTACCATAGCTAACATACTTGTCTAACAGACTTAGTAACTACATCTACCATAGCTAACATACTTAGTAACTAGATCTACCATAGCTAACAGACTTAGTAACTAGATATACCATAGCTAACAGACTTAGTAACTAGATCTACCATAGCTAACAGACTTAGTAACTAGATCTACCATAGCTAACAGACTTAGTAACTAGATCTACCATAGCTAACAGACTTAGTAACTAGATCTACCATAGCTAACAGACTTAGTAACTAGATCTACCATAGCTAACATACTTATCTAACAGACTTAGTAACTAGATCTACCATAGCTAACAGACTTAGTAACTAGATATACCGTAGCTAACATACTTAGTAACTAGATCTACCATAGCTAACAGACTTAGTAACTAGATCTACCATAGCTAACAGACTTAGTGACTAGATCTACCATAGCTAACAGACTTAGTAACTAGATATACCATAGCTAACAGACTTAGTAACTAGATATACAGACTTAGTAGCTAACAGACTTAGTAACTAGATCTACCATAGCTAACAGACTTAGTAACTAGATCTACCATAGCTAACAGACTTAGTAACTAGACTACCATCTAACAGACTTAGTAACTAGATATACCATAGCTAACAGACTTAGTAACTAGATATACCATAGCTAACAGACTTAGTAACTAGATATACCATAGCTAACAGACTTAGTAACTAGATATACCATAGCTAACAGACTTAGTAACTAGATATACCATAGCTAACAGACTTAGTAACTAGATCTACCATAGCTAACAGACTTATCTAACAGACTTAGTAACTAGATATACCATAGCTAACAGACTTATCTAACAGACTTAGTAACTAGATATACCATAGCTAACAGACTTATCTAACAGACTTAGTAACTAGATATACCATAGCTAACAGACTTAGTAACTAGATCTACCATAGCTAACAGACTTAGTAACTAGATCTACCATAGCTAACAGACTTAGTAACTAGATCTACCATAGCTAACAGACTTAGTAACTTAGTAACTAGATCTACCATAGCTAACAGACTTAGTAACTAGACATACCTTAGCTAACAGACTTATAACTAGATCTACCATAGCTAACAGACTTAGTAACTAGATCTACCATAGCTAACAGACTTATCTAACAGACTTAGTAACTAGATATACCATAGCTAACAGACTTATCTAACAGACTTAGTAACTAGATCTACCATAGCTAACAGACTTAGTAACTAGATCTACCATAGCTAACAGACTTAGTAACTAGATCTACCATAGCTAACATACTTAGATCTAACAGACTTAGTAACTAGATCTACCATAGCTAACAGACTTAGTAACTAGATCTACCATAGCTAACAGACTTAGTAACTAGATCTACCATAGCTAACAGACTTAGTAACTTTAACTAGATCTACCATAGCTAACATACTTGTCTAACAGACTTAGTAACTAGATCTACCATAGCTAACAGACTTAGTAACTAGATCTACCATAGCTAACAGACTTAGTAACTAGATCTACCATAGCTAACAGACTTAGTAACTAGATCTACCATAGCTAACAGACTTAGCTAACAGACTTAACTAGATCTACCATAGCTAACAGACTTAGTAACTAGATCTACCATAGCTAACAGACTTAGTAACTAGATCTACCATAGCTAACAGACTTAGTAACTAGATCTACCATAGCTAACAGACATAACTTATCTAACAGACTTAGTAACTAGATCTACCATAGCTAACAGACTTAGTAACTAGATATACCATAGCTAACAGACTTAGTAACTAGATCTACCATAGCTAACAGACTTAGTAACTAGATATACCATAGCTAACAGACTTAGTAACTAGATCTACCATAGCTAACAGACTTAGTAACTAGATATACCATAGCTAACAGACTTAGTAACAGACTTAGTAACTAGATATACCATAGTAACAGACTTATCTACAGACTTAGTAACTAGACATAGCTAACAGACTTAGTAACTAGATATACCATAGCTAACAGACTTAGTAACTAGATCTACCATAGCTAACAGACTTAGTAACTAGATCTACCATAGCTAACAGACTTAGTAACTAGATCTACCATAGCTAACAGACTTAGTAACTAGATCTACCATAGCTAACAGACTTAGTAACTAGATATACCATAGCTAACAGACTTAGTAACTAGATCTACCATAGCTAACATACTTAGTAACTAGATCTACCATAGCTAACAGACTTATCTAACAGACTTATCTAACAGACTTAGTAACTAGATCTACCATAGCTAACAGACTTAGTAACTAGATATACCATAGCTAACAGACTTAGTAACTAGATATACCATAGCTAACAGACTTAGTAACTAGATATACCATAGCTAACAGACTTAGTAACTAGATATACCATAGCTAACAGACTTAGTAACTAGATCTACCATAGCTAACAGACTTAGTAACTAGATATACCATAGCTAACAGACTTAGCTAACAGACTTAGTAACTAGATATACCATAGCTAACAGACTTAGTAACTAGATATACCATAGCTAACAGACTTAGTAACTAGATATACCATAGCTAACAGACTTAGTAACTAGATATACCATAGTTAACAGACTTAGTAACTAGATCTACCATAGCTAACAGACTTAGTAACTAGATCTACCATAGCTAACAGACTTATCTAACAGACTTAGTAACTAGATATACCATAGCTAACAGACTTATCTAACAGACTTAGTAACTAGATATACCATAGCTAACAGACTTATCTAACATACTTAGTAACTAGATATACCATAGCTAACAGACTTAGTAACTAGATCTACCATAGCTAACAGACTTATCTAACAGACTTAGTAACTAGATATACCATAGCTAACAGACTTAGTAACTAGATATACCATAGCTAACAGACTTATCTAACAGACTTAGTAACTAGATATACCATAGCTAACAGACTTATCTAACAGACTTCGTAACTAGATATACCATAGCTAACAGACTTAGTAACTAGATCTACCATAGCTAACAGACTTAGTAACTAGATATACCGTAGCTAACATACTTAGTAACTAGATCTACCATAGCTAACAGACTTAGTAACTAGATCTACCATAGCTAACAGACTTAGTGACTAGATCTACCATAGCTAACAGACTTAGTAACTAGATATACCATAGCTAACAGACTTATCTAACAGACTTAGTAACTAGATATACCATAGCTAACAGACTTATCTAACAGACTTAGTAACTAGATATACCATAGCTAACAGACTTAGTAACTACATCTACCATAGCTAACAGACTTAGTAACTAGATCTACCATAGCTAACAGACTTAGTAACTAGATCTACCATAGCTAACAGACTTAGTAACTAGATCTACCATAGCTAACAGACTTAGTAACTAGATCTACCATAGCTAACAGACTTAGTAACTAGATCTACCATAGCTAACAGACTTAGTAACTAGATCTACCATAGCTAACATACTTAGTAACTAGATCTACCATAGCTAACAGACTTATCTAACAGACTTATCTAACAGACTTAGTAACTAGATCTACCATAGCTAACAGACTTAGTAACTAGATATACCATAGCTAACAGACTTAGTAACTAGATATACCATAGCTAACAGACTGGGTAACTAGATATACCATAGCTAACAGACTTAGTAACTAGATATACCATAGCTAACAGACTTAGTAACTAGATCTACCATAGCTAACAGACTTAGTAACTAGATATACCATAGCTAACAGACTTAGTAACTAGATATACCATAGCTAACAGACTTAGTAACTAGATATACCATAGCTAACAGACTTAGTAACTAGATATACCATAGCTAACAGACTTAGTAACTAGATATACCATAGTTAACAGACTTAGTAACTAGATCTACCATAGCTAACAGACTTAGTAACTAGATCTACCATAGCTAACAGACTTATCTAACAGACTTAGTAACTAGATATACCATAGCTAACAGACTTATCTAACAGACTTATCTAACAGACTTAGTAACTAGATATACCATAGCTAACAGACTTATCTAACATACTTAGTAACTAGATATACCATAGCTAACAGACTTAGTAACTAGATCTACCATAGCTAACAGACTTATCTAACAGACTTAGTAACTAGATATACCATAGCTAACAGACTTAGTAACTAGATATACCATAGCTAACAGACTTATCTAACAGACTTAGTAACTAGATATACCATAGCTAACAGACTTCGTAACTAGATATACCATAGCTAACAGACTTAGTAACTACATCTACCATAGCTAACAGACTTAGTAACTAGATCTACCATAGCTAACAGACTTAGTAACTACATCATACTAACAGCTAACAGACTTAGTAACTAGATATACCATAGCTAACAGACTTAGTAACTAGATATACCATAGCTAACAGACTTAGTAACTAGATCTACCATAGCTAACAGACTTATCTAACATACTTAGTAACTAGATCTACCATAGCTAACAGACTTAGTAACTAGATCTACCATAGCTAACAGACTTAGTAACTAGATCTACCATAGCTAACAGACTTAGCTAACAGACTTAGTAACTAGATATACCGTAGCTAACAGACTTAGTAACTAGATATACCATAGCTAACAGACTTAGTAACTTTAACTAGATCTACCATAGCTAACAGACTTATCTAACATACTTAGTAACTAGATCTACCGTAGCTAACATACTTATCTAACAGACTTAGTAACTAGATATACCATAGCTAACAGACTTAGTAACTAGATCTACCATAGCTAACAGACTTAGCTAACAGACTTAGTAACTAGATATACCGTAGCTAACAGACTTAGTAACTAGATATACCATAGCTAACAGACTTAGTAACTTTAACTAGATCTACCATAGCTAACAGACTTATCTAACATACTTAGTAACTAGATCTACCGTAGCTAACATACTTATCTAACAGACTTAGTAACTAGATCTACCATAGCTAACAGACTTAGTAACTACATCTACCATAGCTAACAGACTTAGCTAACAGACTTAGTAACTAGATCTACCATAGCTAACAGACTTAGCTAACAGACTTAGTAACTAGATCTACCATAGCTAACAGACTTAGCTAACAGACTTAGTAACTAGATCTACCATAGCTAACAGACTTAGCTAACAGACTTAGTAACTAGATCTACCATAGCTAACAGACTTAGTAACTAGATCTACCATAGCTAACATACTTATCTAACAGACTTAGTAACTAGATATACCATAGCTAACATACTTATCTAACAGACTTAGTAACTAGATCTACCGTAGCTAACATACTTATCTAACAGACTTAGTAACTAGATCTACCGTAGCTAACATACTTATCTAACAGACTTAGTAACTAGATATACCATAGCTAAAATACTTATCTAACAGACTTAGTAACTAGATATACCATAGCTACTGTAACAATGGACTGTTTTCTTCTGTTGTGTGTGTGTTGATGGGAGCCAATGGGATTACGCCTGCAGAGGTCTCCCAGGGCCAAACACAGACCTCTTTACATTTTAATTAAGCCCAGTGTTTTAGGGAAAGGAAAGGAGAAAGCCCAAACGGAGGCTCTTCCTTTTTCCTCAAGATTAACCTCCGTTCTTTCCCACTTCCACCACACACACACACACACACACACACTACTGCCTCCTGCACCACCCGGGTCTGCCAGCGCCGTAATTAGAACACAAGACAATTACCCAGCTTCCTCTTGGGAGGCACATTTTGTTCTCTTAATCTGGTGTCTTAAATAATTAAAGCAGCCATGAAACCCCATGTTCTCTCTCTCCCCCGTACTCCCCTGGTCTCTATCTGATCTCTGTCTCCTCTCCTCTAACCCTCTGTTACTGTAGTGAGGTTGAGGAGGTGCACTGCTGTTTGCTCTCTGTATCTCCTCTCTGTATCTCCTCTGGTCTCTGTATCTCCTCTGGTCTCTGTATCTCCTCTGGTCTCTGTATCTCCTCTGGTCTCTGTATCTCCTCTGGTCTCTGTATCTCCTCTGGTCTCTGTATCTCCTCTGGTCTCTGTATCTCCTCTGGTCTCTGTATCTCCTCTGGTCTCTGTATCTCCTCTGGTCTCTGTATCTCCTCTGGTCTCTGTATCTCCTCTGGTCTCTGTATCTCCTCTGGTCTCTGTATCTCCTCTCTGTATCTCCTCTGGTCTCTGTATCTCCTCTGGTCTCTGTATCTTCTCTCTGTATCTCCTCTCTGTATCTCCTCTGGTGTCTGTATCTCCTCTCTGTATCTCCTCTGTTCTCTGTATCTCCTCCGGTCTCTGTATCTCCTCTCTGTATCTCCTCTGTTCTCTGTATCTCCTCTGGTCTCTGTATCTCCTCTCTGTATCTCATCTGTTCTCTGTATCTCCTCTGGTCTCTGTATCTCCTCTCTGTATCTCCTCTCTGTATCTCCTCTCTGTATCTCCTCTGGTCTCTGTATCTCCTCTCTGTATCTCCTCTGGTCTCTGTATCTCCTCTGGTCTCTGTATCTCCTCTCTGTATCTCCTCCTCTCTGTATCTCCTCTGGTCTCTGTATCTCCTCTCTGTATCTCCTCTGGTCTGTATCTCCTCTGGTCTCTGTATCTCCTCTGGTCTCTGTATCTCCTCTGGTCTCTGTGTCTCCTCTGGTCTCTGTGTCTCCTCTGGTCTCTGTATCTCCTCTGGTCTCTCTATCTCCTCTGGTCTCTGTATCTCCTCTCTGTATCTCCTCTCTGTATCTCCTCTCTGTATCTCCTCTCTGTATCTCCTCTGGTCTCTGTATCTCCTCTCTGTATATCCTCTCTGTATCTCCTCTGGTCTCTGTATCTCCTCTCTGTATCTCCTCTGGTCTCTGTATCTCATCTGGTCTCTGTGTCTCCTCTGGTCTCTGTATCTCCTCTGGTCTCTGTATCTCCTCTCTCTATCTCCTCTGGTCTCTGTATCTCCTCTGGTCTCTGTATCTCCTCTCTGTATCTTCTCTGGTCTCTGTATCTCCTCTGGTCTCTGTATCTCCTCTGGTCTCTGTATCTCCTCTCTGTATCTCCTCTGGTCTCTGTATCTCCTCTGGTCTCTGTATCTCCTCTGGTCTCTGTATCTCCTCTGGTCTCTGTGTCTCCTCTGGTCTCTGTATCTCCTCTGGTCTCTGTATCTCCTCTGGTCTCTCTATCTCCTCTCTGTATCTCCTCTGGTCTCTGTATCTCCTCTCTGTATCTCCTCTGTTCTCTGTATCTCCTCTGGTCTCTGTATCTCCTCTGGTCTCTGTGTCTCCTCTGGTCTCTGTATCTCCTCTGGTCTCTGTATCTCCTCTCTGTATCTCCTCTCTGTATCTCCTCTGTTCTCTGTATCTCCTCTGGTCTCTGTATCTCCTCTGGTCTCTCCTCTCTCTCTCTGGTCTCCTCTGTATCTCTCTGTATCTCCCTCTGGTCTCTGTATCTCCTCTCTGTATCTCCTCTGGTATCTCCTCTCTGTATCTCCTCTCTGTATCTCCTCTGGTCTCTGTATCTCCTCTCTGTATCTCCTCTGGTCTCTGTATCTCCTCTCTGTATCTCCTCTGGTCTCTCTATCTCCTCTGTTCTCTGTATCTCCTCTGGTCTCTGTATCTCCTCTGGTCTCTGTATCTCCTCTCTGTATCTCCTCTGGTCTCTGTATCTCCTCTGGTCTCTGTATCTCCTCTGGTCTCTGTATCTCCTCTGGTCTCTGTATCTCCTCTGTTCTCTGTATCTCCTCTGGACTCTGTATCTCCTCTGGACTCTGTATCTCCTCTGGACTCTGTATCTCCTCTGGTCTCTCTATCTCCTCTGGTCTCTGTATCTCCTCTGGTCTCTGTATCTCCTCTTTGTATCTCCTCTCTGTATCTCCTCTGGTCTCTGTATCTCCTCTGGTCTCTGTATCTCCTCTGGTCTCTGTATCTCCTCTCTGTATCTCCTCTGGTCTCTGTATCTCCTCTGGTCTCTGTATCTCCTCTGGTCTCTGTATCTCCTCTGTTCTCTGTATCTCCTCTGGACTCTGTATCTCCTCTGGTCTCTCTATCTCCTCTGGTCTCTGTATCTCCTCTCGTCTCTGTATCTCCTCTCTGTATCTCCTCTGGTCTCTGTATCTCCTCTGGTCTCTGTATCTCCTCTCTGTATCTCCTCTGGTCTCTGTATCTCCTCTGGTCTCTGTATCTCCTCTGGTCTCTGTATCTCCTCTCTGTATCTCCTCTGGTCTCTGTATCTCCTCTGGTCTCTGTATCTCCTCTGGTGTCTGTGTCTCCTCTGCTCTCTGTATCTCCTCTGCTCTCTGTATCTCCTCTGGTCTCTGTATCTCCTCTGGTCTCTGTATCTCCTCTGGTCTCCTCTGGTCTCTGTATCTCCTCTCTGTATCTCCTCTCTGTATCTCCTCTGGTATCTCTCTGTATCTCCTCTGGTCTCTCTGTATCTCCTCTGGTCTCTGTATCTCCTCTCTGTATCTCCTCTGGTCTCTGTATCTCCTCTGGTCTCTGTATCTCCTCTGGTCTCTGTATCTCCTCTCTCTATCTCCTCTGGTCTCTGTATCTCCTCTGGTCTCTGTATCTCCTCTGGTCTCTGTATCTCCTCTGGTCTCTGTATCTCCTCTCTGTATCTCCTCTCTGTATCTCCTCTGTTCTCTGTATCTCCTCTGGTCTCTGTATCTCCTCTGGTCTCTGTATCTCCTCTCTGTATCTCCTCTGGTCTCTGTATCTCCTCTCTGTATCTCCTCTGGTCTCTGTATCTCCTCTGGTCTCTGTATCTCCTCTGGTCTCTGTATCTCCTCTCTGTATCTCCTCTGGTCTCTGTATCTCCTCTGGTCTCTGTATCTCCTCTGGTCTCTGTATCTCCTCTCTGTATCTCCTCTGGTCTCTGTATCTCCTCTATGTATCTCCTCTGGTCTCTGTATCTCCTCTGGTCTCTGTATCTCCTCTGCTCTCTGTATCTCCTCTGGTCTCTGTATCTCCTCTGCTCTCTGTATCTCCTCTCTGTATCTCCTCTGGTCTCTGTATCTCCTCTGGTCTCTGTATCTCCTCTGGTCTCTGTATCTCCTCTGGTGTCTGTGTCTCCTCTGGTGTCTGTGTCTCCTCTGGTCTCTGTATCTCCTCTCTGTATCTCCTCTGGTCTCTGTATCTCCTCTGGTCTCTGTATCTCTTCTCTGTATCTCCTCTGGTCTCTGTATCTCCTCTGGTGTCTGTATCTCCTCTGGTGTCTGTGTCTCCTCTGGTCTCTGTATCTCCTCTGGTCTCTGTATCTCCTCTGGTCTCTGTATCTCCTCTGGTCTCTGTATCTCCTCTCTGTATCTCCTCTCTGTATCTCCTCTGGTCTCTGTATCTCCTCTGGTCTCTGTATCTCCTCTGGTCTCTGTATCTCCTCTGGTCTCTGTATCTCCTCTGGTCTCTGTATCTCCTCTGGTCTCTGTATCTCCTCTGGTCTCTGTATCTCCTCTGGTCTCTGTATCTCCTCTGGTCTCTGTATCTCCTCTGGTCTCTGTATCTCCTCTGGTCTCTGTATCTCCTCTGGTCTCTGTATCTCCTCTCTCTGTATCTCCTCTGGTCTCTGTATCTCCTCTGGTCTCTGTATCTCCTCTGGTCTCTGTATCTCCTCTCTGTATCTCCTCTGGTCTCTGTATCTCCTCTGGTCTCTGTATCTCCTCTGGTCTCTGTATCTCCTCTGGTCTCTGTATCTCCTCTCTGTATCTCCTCTGGTCTCTGTATCTCCTCTGGTCTCTGTATCTCCTCTGGTCTCTCTATCTCCGTCTCTGTATCTCCTCTGGTCTCTGTATCTCCTCTGGTCTCTGTATCTCCTCTCTCTGTATCTCCTCTGGTCTCTGTATCTCCTCTCTGTATCTCCTCTGGTCTCTGTATCTCCTCTGGTCTCTGTATCTCCTCTGGTCTCTGTATCTCCTCTGGTCTCTGTATCTCCTCTGGTGTCTGTGTCTCCTCTGTTCTCTGTATCTCCTCTCTGTATCTCCTCTGGTCTCTGTATCTCCTCTCTGTATCTCCTCTGGTCTCTGTATCTCCTCTCTGTATCTCCTCTGGTCTCTGTATCTCCTCTGGTCTCTGTATCTCCTCTGGTCTCTGTATCTCCTCTGGTCTCTGTATCTCCTCTGGTCTCTGTATCTCCTCTGGTCTCTGTATCTCCTCTGGTCTCTGTATCTCCTCTCTGTATCTCCTCTCTGTATCTCCTCTGGTCTCTGTATCTCCTCTGGTCTCTGTATCTCCTCCTCTCTGTATCTCCTCTGGTCTCTGTATCTCCCTCTATCTCCTCTGGTCTCTGTATCTCCTCTGGTCTCTGTATCTCCTCTGGTCTCTGTATCTCCTCTGGTCTCTGTATCTCCTCTGGTCTCTGTATCTCCTCTGGTCTCTCTATCTCCTCTGGTCTCTGTATCTCTCTGTCTCTGTATCTCTCTGTATCTCCTCTCTGTATCTCCTCTGGTCTCTCTATCTCCTCTGGTCTCTGTATCTCCTCTGTTCTCTGTATCTCCTCTGGTCTCTGTATCTCCTCTGGTCTCTGTACCTCCTCTCTCTATCTCCTCTGGTCTCTGTATCTCCTCTGGTCTCTGTATCTCCTCTGGTCTCTGTATCTCCTCTCTGTATCTCCTCTGGTCTCTGTATCTCCTCTGGTCTCTGTATCTCCTCTCTGTATCTCCTCTCTGTATCTCCTCTGGTCTCTGTATCTCCTCTGGTCTCTGTATCTCCTCTGGTCTCTGTATCTCCTCTCTGTATCTCCTCTGGTCTCTGTATCTCCTCTGGTCTCTGTATCTCCTCTGGTGTCTGTGTCTCCTCTGGTCTCTGTATCTCCTCTGCTCTCTGTATCTCCTCTGGTCTCTGTATCTCCTCTGGTCTCTGTATCTCCTCTGGTCTCTGTATCTCCTCTCTCTGTATCTCCTCTCTGTATCTCCTCTGTCTCTCTGTATCTCTCTCCTCTCTCTGTATCTCCTCTGGTCTCTGTATCTCTCTCTGTATCTCCTCTGGTCTCTGTATCTCCTCTGGTCTCTCTATCTCCTCTGGTCTCTGTATCTCCTCTCTCTGTATCTCCTCTGGTCTCTGTATCTCCTCTGGTCTCTGTACCTCCTCTCTCTATCTCCTCTGGTCTCTGTATCTCCTCTGGTCTCTGTATCTCCTCTCTGTATCTCCTCTCTGTATCTCCTCTGGTCTCTGTATCTCCTCTGGTCTCTGTATCTCCTCTGGTCTCTGTATCTCCTCTCTGTATCTCCTCTGGTCTCTGTATCTCCTCTCTGTATCTCCTCTGGTCTCTGTATCTCCTCTGGTCTCTGTATCTCCTCTGGTCTCTGTATCTCCTCTGGTCTCTGTATCTCCTCTGGTCTCTGTATCTCCTCTGGTCTCTGTATCTCCTCTCTGTATCTCCTCTGGTCTCTGTATCTCCTCTGGTCTCTGTATCTCCTCTGGTCTCTGTATCTCCTCTGGTCTCTGTATCTCCTCTGCTCTCTGTATCTCCTCTGGTCTCTGTATCTCCTCTGGTCTCTGTATCTCCTCTGGTCTCTGTATCTCCTCTGGTCTCTGTATCTCCTCTGGTGTCTGTGTCTCCTCTGGTCTCTGTATCTCCTCTGGTCTCTGTATCTCCTCTGGTGTCTGTGTCTCCTCTGGTGTCTGTGTCTCCTCTGGTCTCTGTATCTCCTCTCTGTATCTCCTCTGGTCTCTGTATCTCCTCTGGTCTCTCTGTCTCTGTATCTCTTCTCTGTATCTCTATCTCCTCTGGTCTCTGTATCTCCTCTGGTGTCTGTGTCTCCTCTGGTCTCTGTATCTCCTCTGGTCTCTGTATCTCCTCTGGTCTCTGTATCTCTCTGGTCTCTGTATCTCCTCTGGTCTCTGTATCTCCTCTCTGTATCTCCTCTGGTCTCTGTATCTCCTCTGGTCTCTGTATCTCCTCTGGTCTCTGTATCTCCTCTCTGTATCTCCTCTGGTCTCTGTATCTCCTCTGGGTTCTGTATCTCCTCTGGTCTCTGTATCTCCTCTGGTCTCTGTGTCTCCTCTCTGTATCTCCTCTGGTGTCTGTATCTCCTCTGGTCTCTGTATCTCCTCTCTGTATCTCCTCTGGTCTCTGTATCTCCTCTCTGTATCTCCTCTGGTCTCTGTATCTCCTCTGGTCTCTGTATCTCCTCTCTCTGTATCTCCTCTGGTCTCTGTATCTCCTCTGGTCTCTGTATCTCCTCTGGTCTCTGTATCTCCTCTGGTGTCTGTATCTCCTCTCTGTATCTCCTCTGGTCTCTGTATCTCCTCTGGTCTCTGTATCTCCTCTGGTCTCTCTATCTCCTCTGTTCTCTGTATCTCCTCTGGTCTCTGTATCTCCTCTCTGTATCTCCTCTGGTCTCTGTATCTCCTCTGTCTCTCCTCTCTGTATCTCCTCTGGTCTCTGTATCTCCTCTGGTCTCTGTATCTCCTCTGGTCTCTGTATCTCCTCTGGTCTCTGTATCTCCTCTGGTCTCTGTATCTCCTCTGGTGTCTGTGTCTCCTCTGTTCTCTGTATCTCCTCTCTGTATCTCCTCTGGTCTCTGTATCTCCTCTCTGTATCTCCTCTGGTCTCTGTATCTCCTCTCTGTCCTCTCTGTATCTCCTCTGGTCTCTGTATCTCCTCTGGTCTCTGTATCTCCTCTGGTCTCTGTATCTCCTCTGGTGTCTGTATCTCCTCTGGTCTCTGTATCTCCTCTCTGTATCTCCTCTGGTCTCTGTATCTCCTCTGGTCTCTGTATCTCCTCTGGTCTCTGTATCTCCTCTCTGTATCTCCTCTGGTCTCTGTATCTCCTCTGGTCTCTGTATCTCCTCTGGTCTCTGTATCTCCTCTGGTCTCTGTATCTCCTCTGGTGTCTGTATCTCCTCTGGTCTCTGTATCTCCTCTCTGTATCTCCTCTGGTCTCTGTATTTCCTCTGGTCTCTGATCTCCTCTGGTCTCTGTATCTCCTCTCTGTATCTCCCCTGGTCTCTGTATCTCCTCTGGTCTCTGTATCTCCTCTGGTCTCTGTATCTCCTCTGGTCTCTGTATCTCCTCTCTCTGTATCTCCTCTGGTCTCTGTATCTCCTCTCTGTATCTCCTCTGGTCTCTGTATCTCCTCTCTGTATCTCCTCTGGTCTCTGTATCTCCTCTGGTCTCTGTATCTCCTCTCTGTATCTCCTCTGGTCTCTGTATCTCCTCTCTGTATCTCCTCTGGTCTCTGTATCTCCTCTCTGTATCTCCTCTCTGTATCTCCTCTCTGTATCTCCTCTGTATCTCCTCTCTGTATCTCCTCTCCCCCCATCTCTCTCTCCTCGCCCCCCAATCTCCCTCTTCCTCTCTTGGTCCATCGGTCTCTCCATTTCCTCTCTGTCTCTCTCTCCTCTCCCCCTCTCTCTCCTCTCCCCCATCTCTCTCTCCTCTCCCCCATCTCTCTCTCCTCTCCCCCATCTCTCTCCTCTCCCCCCATCTCTCTCTCCTCTCCCCCATCTCTCTCTCCTCTCCCCCATCTCTCTCTCCTCTCCCCCCATCTCTCTCTCCTCTCCTCCTCTCCTGTCCTCTGTGTATGGGATATGTAGGTCTTTAACAGCAGCTATCATCATATTGATATTGGTGCCGTTATGCCAACAGGGACGTTACACAGAATGTCCTC
The DNA here is from genome assembly GCF_034236695.1 of Oncorhynchus nerka. NCBI lineage: Eukaryota > Metazoa > Chordata > Actinopteri > Salmoniformes > Salmonidae > Oncorhynchus > Oncorhynchus nerka. Next base: position 135,138 of record NW_027040443.1, read on the forward strand.
CGCTATGTGAACCCACCCGTGCGTGTGTGTGTGTGTGTGTGTGTGTGTGTGTGTGTGTGACCCCTCTGCTTCACAGCTTTCCCATAATCCTCTCCTCCACAGTCCTCCGCTGGTGTGAGATCTTGTTAGGACTGAGCGTGACCACCGCCCGTACACACACACACACACACACTGCGGAGCAGGGTGGGATGCTACCCAGCAGACCCAGCAGGGTGGGATGCTACCCAGTAGACCCAGCAGGGTGGGACGCTACCCAGTAGACCCAGCAGGGTGGGATACTACCCAGTAGACCCGGCAGGGTGGGATACTACCCAGTAGACCCAGCAGGGTGGGATGCTACTCAGTAGACCCAGCAGGGTGGGATGCTACTCAGTAGACCCAGCAGGGTGGGATGCTACTCAGTAGACCCAGCAGGGTGGGATGTTACCCAGTAGACCCAGCAGGGTGGGATGCTGCCCAGTAGACCCAGCAGGGTGGGATGCTACCCAGTAGACCCAGCAGGTTGGGATGCTGCCCAGTAGACCGAGCAGGGTGGGATGTTACCCAGTAGACCCAGCAGGGTGGGATGTTACCCAGTAGACCCAGCAGGGTGGGATGCTACCCAGTAGACCCAGCAGGGTGGGATGCTACCCAGTAGACCCAGCAGGGTGGGATGCTACCCAGTAGACCCAGCAGGGTGGGATGCTACCCAGTAGACCCAGCAGGGTGGGATGCTACCCAGTAGACCCAGCAGGGTGGGATGCTACCCAGTAGACCCAGCAGGGTGGGATGCTACCCAGTAGACCCAGCAGGGTGGGATGCTACCCAGTAGACCCAGCAGGGTGGGGATGCTACCCAGTAGACCCAGCAGGGTGGGACGCTACCCAGTAGACCCAGCAGGGTGGGACGCTACCCAGTAGACCCAGCAGGGTGGGACGCTACCCAGTAGACCCAGCAGGGTGGGACGCTACCCAGTAGACCCAGCAGGGTGGGACGCTACCCAGTAGACCCAGCAGGGTGGGACGCTACCCAGTAGACCCAGCAGGGTGGGACGCTACCCAGTAGACCCAGCAGGGTGGGACGCTACCCAGTAGACCCAGCAGGGTGGGGACCCAGTAGACCCAGCAGGGTGGGACGCCCAGTAGACCCAGCAGGGTGGGACGCTACCCAGTAGACCCAGCAGGGTGGGACGCTACCCAGTAGACCCAGCAGGGTGGGACGCTACCCAGTAGACCCAGCAGGGTGGGACGCTACCCAGTAGACCCAGCAGGGTGGGACGCTACCCAGTAGACCCAGCAGGGTGGGACGCTACCCAGTAGACCCAGCAGGGTGGGATGCTACCCAGTAGACCCAGCAGAAGTTCTGCCGTCGTCAGTAACATTAATGTTTTCATTGTTTATGCATCATCGCTATGTGTGTGTGTTTGTGTGTGTGTGTGTAACAGTGTGTGTGTGTAACAGTGTGTAACAGTGTGTAACAGTGTGTGTGTGTAACAGTGTGTAACAGTGTGTAACAGTGTGTGTGTAACAGTGTGTGTAACAGTGTGTGTAACAGTGTGTAACAGTGTGTGTAACAGTGTGTGTGTAACAGTGTGTGTGTAAAAGTGTGTGTAACAGTGTGTGTGTAACAGTGTGTGTAACAGTGTGTGTGTAACAGTGTGTGTGTAACAGTGTGTGTGTAACAGTGTGTGTGTAACAGTGTGTGTGTAACAGTGTGTGTAACAGTGTGTGTGTAACAGTGTGTGTGTAACAGTGTGTAACAGTGTGTAACAGTGTGTGTGTAACAGTGTGTAACAGTGTGTAACAGTGTGTGTGTAACAGTGTGTGTGTAACAGTGTGTGTAACAGTGTGTGTAACAGTGTGTGTAACAGTGTGTGTAACAGTGTGTGTGTGTGTGTAACAGTGTGTGTGTAACAGTGTGTGTAACAGTGTGTGTAACAGTGTGTGTAACAGTGTGTGTAACAGTGTGTGTGTAACAGTGTGTGTGTAACAGTGTGTGTGTAACAGTGTGTGTGTAACAGTGTGTGTGTGTAACAGTGTGTGTGTAACAGTGTGTAACAGTGTGTAACAGTGTGTGTGTAACAGTGTGTAACAGTGTGTGTGTAACAGTGTGTGTAACAGTGTGTGTGTAACAGTGTGTGTAACAGTGTGTGTAACAGTGTGTGTAACAGTGTGTGTGTAACAGTGTGTGTAACAGTGTGTGTGTAACAGTGTGTGTGTAACAGTGTGTGTGTAACAGTGTAACAGTGTGTGTAACAGTGTGTGTAACAGTGTGTAACAGTGTGTGTGTAACAGTGTGTGTGTAACAGTGTGTAACAGTGTGTAACAGTGTGTGTGTAACAGTGTGTAACAGTGTGTGTAACAGTGTGTGTAACAGTGTGTGTAACAGTGTGTGTAACAGTGTGTGTAACAGTGTGTGTAACAGTGTGTGTAACAGTGTGTGTAACAGTGTGTGTAACAGTGTGTGTAACAGTGTGTGTAACAGTGTGTGTAACAGTGTGTGTAACAGTGTGTGTGTAACAGTGTGTGTAACAGTGTGTGTAACAGTGTGTAACAGTGTGTAACAGTGTGTAACAGTGTGTGTAACAGTGTGTAACAGTGTGTGTAACAGTGTGTGTAACAGTGTGTGTAACAGTGTGTGTAACAGTGTGTGTGTAACAGTGTGTAACAGTGTGTGTAACAGTGTGTGTAACAGTGTGTAACAGTGTGTGTAACAGTGTGTGTGTAACAGTGTGTGTAACAGTGTGTGTAACAGTGTGTGTAACAGTGTGTGTAACAGTGTGTGTGTAACAGTGTGTGTGTAACAGTGTGTAACAGTGTGTGTAACAGTGTGTGTGTAACAGTGTGTGTAACAGTGTGTGTAACAGTGTGTGTAACAGTGTGTGTGTAACAGTGTGTGTGTGTAACAGTGTGTGTGTAACAGTGTGTAACAGTGTGTGTGTAACAGTGTGTGTAACAGTGTGTGTAACAGTGTGTGTAAAAGTGTGTAACAGTGTGTAACAGTGTGTGTGTAACAGTGTGTGTGTGTAACAGTGTGTGTGTAACAGTGTGTAACAGTGTGTGTGTAACAGTGTGTGTGTTACAGTGTGTAACAGTGTGTGTGTAACAGTGTGTAACAGTGTGTGTGTAACAGTGTGTGTGTAACAGTGTGTGTGTAACAGTGTGTAACGTGTCTCTTCCAGTGTCCAGGATGAACAGGGTCTGGAAACAGTGTGTGTGTAACAGTGTGTAATGTAACAGTGTCTCTTCCAGTGTCCAGGATGTAACAGGGTGTGTAACAGTGTGTAACAGTGTGTAACAGTGTGTGTAACAGTGTGTAACGTGTCTCTTCCAGTGTCCAGGATGAACAGTGGGTCTGTAACAGTGTGTGTGTAACAGTGTGTAACATAATGTAACGTGTCTCTTCCAGCCGTCCAGGATGAACAGGGTCTGGAAGCAGTGTGTGTGTAACAGTGTGTGTGTAACAGTGTCTCTTCCAGCCGTCCAGGTGAACAGTGTGTGTAACAGTGTGTGTGTAACAGTGTGTAATGTAACAGTGTCTCTTCCAGCCGTCCAGGTGTGTAACAGGTGTGTGAACAGTGTGTGTGTAACAGTGTGTGTAATGTAACAGTGTCTCTTCCAGCCAGTCCAGGATGTAACAGTCTGGAACAGTGTGTGTGTAACAGTGTGTGTAACAGTGTGTAACAGTGTGTCTCTAACAGTGTCCAGGATGAACAGGGTCTGGAACAGTGTGTGTGTAACAGTGTGTGTGTAACAGTGTGTCTGTTCCAGTGTGTGTGTAACAGTGTGTGTAACAGGTGTGTGGAACAGTGTGTGTGTGTAACAGTGTGTGTGTAACAGTGTGTAACGTGTCTTCCAGTGTAACAGGATGAACAGGGTGTGTAACAGTGTGTGTGTAACAGTGTGTAACATAATGTAACAGTGTCTCTAACAGTGTCCAGGATGAACAGTGTCTGTAACAGTGTGTGTGTAACAGTGTGTAACAGTGTGTAACAGTGTGTAACATAATGTAACAGTGTGTCTTCCAGCCGTCCAGGAGGTAACAGTGTCTGGAACAGTGTGTGTGTAACAGTGTGTAACAGTGTGTGTAACAGTGTGTGTAACAGTGTGTAACATAATGTAACAGTGTCTAACAGTGTCCAGGATGAACAGTGTCTGGAAGCAGTGTGTGTGTAACAGTGTGTGTGTAATGTAAGTGTCTGTGTAACAGCCGTCCAGGATGTAACAGGGTCTGGAACAGTGTGTGTGTAACAGTGTGTGTGTAATGTAACGTGTCTCTTGTGTCCAGGATGTAACAGGTCTGGAAGCAAAGAGATCCATCAAGAAGTGTGTCAAACAGCTGAAGGTGCTGGACCCAAAGTGCCCAGAACCTCTGTGAGTACTGAGTACACACACAGATCGCCCAGAACCTCTGTGAGTACTGAGTGTAACAGTGTGCCCAGAACCTCTGTGAGTACTGAGACACACACACAGATGCCCAGAACCTCTGTGAGTACTGAGTAACACACACACACACAGTGCCCAGAACCTCTGTGAGTACTGTGTAACAGTGCCCAGAACCTCTGTGTGTACTGAGTGTAACAGTGTGAACCTCTGTGTGTACAGTGAGTGTAACAGTGCCCAGAACAGTCTGTGAGTACTGAGACACACACACAGTGCCCAGAACCTCTGTGAGTAACAGTGTGTGTGAGTAACAGTGTGTGACACACAGTGCCCAGAACTCTGTGAGTACTGAGTGTGTAACAGTGCCCAGAACCTCAGTGTGAGTAACAGATGCCCAGAACCTCTGTGTGTACTGTGTAACAGTGCCCAGAACCTCTGTGAACAGTGAGTGTAACACAGTGTAACAGTCTGTGAGTACAGTGAGTAACAGTGTGTGTAACAGATGCCCAGAACCTCTGTGAGTGTGAGACACACACACACCCAAAGTGCCCAGAACTCTGTGTGTGTGAGACACACACACACACAGTGCCCAGAACCTCTGTGTGTGAGTAACAGTCGCCCAGAACAGTGTGTGTAACAGTGAGACACACACAACAGTGCCCAGAACCTCTGTGAGTACTGAGACACACAACAGTGCCCAGAACCTCTGTGAGTGTGTAACAGTGTGTGCCCAGAACCTCTGTGAGTGTGAGACACACAGTGTGTACACAGTGTGAACCTCTGTGAGTACAGTGAGTGTAACAGATCAGCCCAGAACCTCTGTGAGTACTGAGACACACACACAGTGCCCAGAACCTCTGTGAGTACTGAGACACACACACACACACAGATCGCCCAGAACCTGTGTGAGTGTGTGTGTAACAGTGTGTGTAACAGTGCCCAGAACCTCTGTGAGTACTGAGACACACACACACACACACAGTCGCCCAGAACCTCTGTGAGTACTGAGACACACACACACACACAGATCGCCCAGAACCTCTGTGAGTACTGAACACACACACACACACACAGTGCCCAGAACCTCTGTGAGTAACAGTGTGTGTGTAACAGTGTGCCCAGAACCTCTGTGAGTGTGAGACACACACACACACACAGTCGCCCAGAACCTCTGTGAGTACAGTGTGACACACAGTGTGTACACAGTGCCCAGAACCTCTGTGAGTGTGTAACACACACACAACACAGTGCCCAGAACCTCAGTGTGAGACACACACACACACAGTCGCCCAGAACCTCTGTGAGTACTGAGACACACACACACACACACAGTCGCCCAGAACCTCTGTGAGTACAGTGAGACACAACACACACACAACAGTGCCCAGAACCTCTGTGAGTACTGAGACACACACACACCCAAAGATCGCCCAGAACCTCTGTGAGTACTGAGACACACACACACACACAGATCGCCCAGAACCTCAGTGAGTACTGAGACACACACACACACACAGATCGCCCAGAACCTCTGTGAGTACTGAGACACACACACACACACAGATCGCCCAGAACCTCTGTGAGTACTGAGACACACACACACACACACACACACACACAGATCGCCCAGAACCTCTGTGAGTACTGAGACACACACACACACACAGATCGCCCAGAACCTCTGTGAGTACTGAGACACACACACACACAGATCGCCCAGAACCTCTGTGAGTACTGAGACACACACACACACACACAGATCGCCCAGAACCTCTGTGAGTACTGAGACACACACACACACACACGCACAGATCGCCCAGAACCTCTGAGTACTGAGACACACACACACACACACACACACACACACACACAGATCGCCCAGAACCTCTGTGAGTACTGAGACACACACACACACACAGATCGCCCAGAACCTCTGTGAGTACTGAGACACACACACACACAGATCGCCCAGAACCTCTGTGAGTACTGAGACACACACACACACACAGATCGCCCAGAACCTCTCTGAGTACTGAGACACACACACACACACACACACAGATCGCCCAGAACCTCTGAGTACTGAGACACACACACACACACACACACACACACAGATCGCCCAGAACCTCTGTGAGTACTGAGACACACACACACACACACACACACACACACACAGAACCACTGTGAGAACCTCTGAGTACTGACACACACACAGATCGCCCAGAACCTCTGTGAGTACTGAGACACACACACACACAGATCGCCCAGAACCTCTGTGAGTACTGAGACACACACACACAGATCGCCCAGAACCTCTGTGAGTACTGAGACACACACACACAGATCGCCCAGAACCTCTGTGAGTACTGAGACACACACACACACACACACACAGATCGCCCAGAACCTCTGAGTACTGAGACACACACACACACACACACACACACACAGATCGCCCAGAACCTCTGTGAGTACTGAGACACACACACACACACACAGATCGCCCAGAACCTCTGTGAGTACTGACACACACACACACACACAGATCGCCCAGAACCTCTGAGTACTGAGACACACACAGATCGCCCAGAACCTCTGTGAGTACTGAGACACACACACACACACACACACACACACACACACACAGATCGCCCAGAACCTCTGTGAGTACTGAGACACACACACACACACAGATCGCCCAGAACCTCTGTGAGTACTGAGACACACACACACACACACACACAGATCGCCCAGAACCTCTCTGAGTACTGAGACACACACACACACACACAGATCGCCCAGAACCTCTGTGAGTACTGAGACACACACACACACACACACACACACACACACACAGATCGCCCAGCACCTCTGTGAGTACTGAGACACACACACACACACACAGATCGCCCAGAACCTCTGTGAGTACTGAGACACACACACACACACCCAAAGATCGCCCAGAACCTCTGTGAGTACTGAGACACACACACAAAGATCGCCCAGCACCTCTGTGAGTACTGAGACACACACACACACCCAAAGATCGCCCAGAACCTCTGTGAGTACTGAGACACACACACACAGATCGCCCAGAACCTCTGTGAGTACTGAGACACACACACACACACAGATCGCCCAGAACCTCTCTGAGTACTGAGACACACACACACACACACGCACAGATCGCCCAGAACCTCTGAGTACTGAGACACACACACACACAGATCGCCCAGAACCTCTGTGAGTACTGAGACACACACACACACACAGATCGCCCAGAACCTCTGTGAGTACTGAGACACACACACACACAGATCGCCCAGAACCTCTGTGAGTACTGAGACACACACACACACACAGATCGCCCAGAACCTCTCTGAGTACTGAGACACACACACACACACACACACAGATCGCCCAGAACCTCTGAGTACTGAGACACACACACACACACAGATCGCCCAGAACCTCTGTGAGTACTGAGACACACACACACACACACACACACACACACACAGATCGCCCAGAACCTCTGAGTACTGAGACACACACAGATCGCCCAGAACCTCTGTGAGTACTGAGACACACACACACACACACACACACACACACAGATCGCCCAGAACCTCTGTGAGTACTGAGACACACACACACACACAGATCGCCCAGAACCTCTGTGAGTACTGAGACACACACACACACACAAAGATCGCCCAGAACCTCTGTGAGTACTGAGACACACACACACACACAGATCGCCCAGAACCTCTGTGAGTACTGAGACACACACACACACACACACACACACACAGATCGCCCAGAACCTCTGTGAGTACTGAGACACACACACACACACACACACACACACACAAAGATCGCCCAGAACCTCTGAGTACTGACACACACACACAGATCGCCCAGAACCTCTGAGTACTGAGACACACACACACACACACACACACACACACACACACACACAGATCGCCCAGCACCTCTGTGAGTACTGAGACACACACACACACACACACACACACACACAGATCGCCCAGAACCTCTGTGAGTACTGAGACACACACACACACACCCAAAGATGAGACACACACAGAACCTCTGTGAGTACTGAGACACACACACAAAGATCGCCCAGAACCTCTGTGAGTACTGAGACACACACACACACCCAAAGACACAGAACCTCACACACACACACACACACAGATCGCCCAGAACCACTGTGAGTACTGAGACACACACACACAAAGACACACCTCACACACACACACACACCCAAAGATCGCCCAGAACCTCTGTGAGTACTGAGACACACACACACACCCAGATCGCCCAGAATCTCTGTGAGTACTGAGACACACACACACACAGAACACACACACACACACACAAAGATCGCCCAGAACCTCTGTGAGTACTGAGACACACACACACACACACACAAAGATCGCCCAGAACCTCTGTGAGTACTGAGACACACACACACACACACACACACACACACACACAAAGATCGCCCAGAACCTCTGTGAGTGCTGAGACACACACACACACACAAAGATCGCCCAGAACCTCTGTGAGTGCTGAGACACACACTGTTAACATCTAAGTTACACACTAGAGGTCGACCGATACCGATTATTGGAGGACCAAAAAAAAGCCGATACCGATTATTGGAGGACCAAAAAAAAAGCCGATACCGATTATTGGAGGACCAAAAAAAAAGCCGATACCGATTATTGGAGGACAAAAAAAAAGCCGATACCGATTATTGGAGGACCAAAAAAAAAAGACCAAAAAAAAGCCGATACCGATTATTGGAGGACCAAAAAAAAAAGCCGATACCGATTATTGGAATCGCCGATACGATTATTGGAGGACCAAAAAAGCCGATACCGATTATTGGAGGACCAAAAAAAGCGATACCGATTATTGGAGGACCAAAAAAACATACCGATTATTGGAGGACCAAAAAAAGCCGATACCGATTATTGGAGGAATACCGATTATTGGAGGACAAAAAAGCCGATACCGATTATTGGAGGACCAAAAAATGATTAACAAAAAAGCCGACGATTATTGTTTTTAAATTAATAACAATACAATCACAATAAAAAAATGTATTTTAACTTAATACAATACATCAATAAAATCAATTCAGCCTCAAATAAATAATGAAACATGTTCAATTTGGTTTAAATAATGCAAAAACAAAGTGTCGGAGAAGAAAGTAAAAGTGCAGTATGTGCCATGTAAGAAAGCTAACGTTTCAGTTCCTTGCTCAGAACATGAGAACATATGAAAGCTGGTGGTTCCTTTTAACATGAGTCTTCAATATTCCCAGGTAAGACGTTTTAGGTTGTAGTTATAGGACTATTTCTCTCTCTACCACTTATATTTCATTTACCTTTGACTATTGGATGTTCTTATAGGAACTTTAGTATTGCCAGTGTAACAGTATAGCTTCCGTTCCTCTCCTCGCTCCTCCGTGGGCTCGAACCAGGAACACATCGACAACAGCCACCCTCGAAGCAGCGTTACCCATAGAGAGCAAGGGGAACAACTACTCCAAGTCCCAGAGCGAGTGACGTTTGAAACGCTATTGGCGCGCACCTCGCTAACTAGCTAGCCATTTCACATCGGTTACACCAGCCTCATCTCGGGAGTTGATAGGCTTGGAAGTCATAAAGAGCTGCTGGAAAACGCACGGATGTGCTGTTTGAATGAACGCTTACGAGCCTGCTGCTGCCTACCACCGCTCAGTCAGACTGCTCTATCAAATATCAAATCATAGACTTAGTTATAACATAATAACACACAGAAATACGAGCCTTTGGTCATTAATATGGTCGAATCCGGAAACTATCATCTCGAAAACAAGACATTTATTAGTTCAGTGAAATATGCACACATGCACGCACACACACACACACACACACACACACACACACACACCTGTTTCAAACATACCTCAGAACAAGTGTCAATATTGCCTTTCAATCCGGACTTGTTTAAAACATTTGCAGTAAAGCAATTAGTGTAATAGTTTTCTTTTGCTACGTTTTGCTGCACAGCGGAAGTCGAAAGGTTAACACAACGTTGTCTTGCAAAGCAGAACATTATAAAAAAAATGGTTTGTGTTTTGTTTTTTTGTTTTCCGTGTGAGTGAACATCTCTGTGTGTTTTCTCCAGTTCCTCATTGATCTCTGTGTGGTTTCTCCAGTTCCTCGTTGATCTCTGTGTGGTTTCTCCAGTTCCTCGTTGATCTCTGTGTGTTTTCTCCAGTTCCTCGTTGATCTCTGTGTGGTTTCTCCAGTTCCTCGTTGATCTCTGTGTGTTTTCTCCAGTTCCTCGTTGATCTCTGTGTGGTTTCTCCAGTTCCTCGTTGATCTGTGTGGTTTCTCCAGTTCCTCGTTGATCTCTGTGTGGTTTCTCCATCTCTGTGTGGTTTCTCCAGTTCCTCATTGATCTCTGTGTGGTTTCTCCAGTTTCTCCAGTTCCTCGTTGATCTCTGTGTGGTTTCTCCAGTTCCTCAGTTCTCTGTTGTTTTCTCAGTTGTGGTTTCTCCAGTTCCTCCAGTTCCTCGTTGATCTCTGTGTGGTTTCTCCAGTTCCTCGTTGATCTCTGTGTGTTTTCTCCAGTTCCTCGTTGATCTCTGTGTGTTTTCTCCAGTTCCTCATTGATCTCTGTGTGGTTTCTCCAGTTCCTCGTTGATCTCTGTGTGTTTTCTCCAGTTCCTCGTTGATCTCTGTGTGTTTTCTCCAGTTCCTCGTTGATCTCTGTGTGTTTTCTCCAGTTCCTCCAGTTCCTCGTTGATCTCTGTGTGTTTCTCCAGTTCCTCGTTGATCTCTGTGTGGTTTCTCCAGTTCCTCGTTGATCTCTGTGTGGTTTCTCCAGTTCCTCGTTGATCTCTGTGTGGTTTCTCCAGTTCCTCGTTGATCTCTGTGTGGTTTCTCCAGTTCCTCGTTGATCTCTGTGTGTTTCTCCAGTTCCTCGTTGATCTCTGTGTGGTTTCTCCAGTTCCTCATTGATCTCTGTGTGGTTTCTCCAGTTCCTCGTTGATCTCTGTGTGGTTTCTCCAGTTCCTCGTTGATCTCTGTGTGTTTTCTCCAGTTCCTCGTTGATCTCTGTGTGTTTTCTCCAGTTCCTCGTTGATCTCTGTGTGTTTTCTCCAGTTCCTCGTTGATCTCTGTGTGGTTTATCCAGTTCCTCCAGTTCCTCGTTGATCTCTGTGTGTTTTCTCCAGTTCCTCGTTGATCTCTGTGTGGTTTATCCAGTTCCTCCAGTTCCTCGTTGATCTCTGTGTGGTTTCTCCAGTTCCTCGTTGATCTCTGTGTGTTTTCTCCAGTTCCTCGTTGATCTCTGTGTGGTTTCTCCAGTTCCTCGTTGATCTCTGTGTGGTTTCTCCAGTTCCTCGTTGATCTCTGTGTGGTTTCTCCAGTTCCTCGTTGATCTCTGTGTGGTTTCTCCAGTTCCTCGTTGATCTCTGTGTGTTTTCTCCAGTTCCTCGTTGATCTCTGTGTGTTTTCTCCAGTTCCTCGTTGATCTCTGTGTGGTTTCTCCAGTTCCTCATTGATCTCTGTGTGTTTTCTCCAGTTCCTCGTTGATCTCTGTGTGTTTTCTCCAGTTCCTCGTTGATCTCTGTGTGGTTTCTCCAGTTCCTCATTGATCTCTGTGTGGTTTCTCCAGTTCCTCCAGTTCCTCATTGATCTCTGTGTGTTTTCTCCAGTTCCTCGTTGATCTCTGCTGGTTCCTGTGTTTCTCACCATCGCCGGCTTCAGCTGTAGGATGTAGGAACTGTAGAAGTGGTGCTTGTTACAAGGAACGAGTCCCAAATGGCTACCTAGATAGTGGCTACTCCTTATTCAGGCCCGTTTGGTCCAAAGTAGTTTACTGTGTAGGGGACTAGGGTGCCGTTTTGGGAAGCAGCCCAGTGTTCGTGTTGGTCATTATTATGTGTAGATGTGGAGTATTGAGAGGCGTAGGAGGCAGAGACGGAGAGACGGAGAGAACACTCACTCATCCGTCAGTCAGTCACTCAAACATAGAGGTCAGAGGTCAGCTGTATAAATGCTTCTCCTCTCTTTCTCTCCTTTGCTCTCTCTCTCTCTCTCTCTCTATTTCTCTCTGTCTCTCTCTCTGTCTCTCTCTCTCTCTGTCTCTCTCTCTCTCTCTCAATTTATTTCTTTTCAACTCGCTTTTGACTTCTATCTCTAACTTTCTGTGGTTTCTTTCTTTCTGGTGAATATTTGTTTGTACTCTCGGGATCTGCACAAAGAGAATAGGAAGTTAGCATTGTCTCTATCGCTCTCTCTCTTTCCTTCCTTCCTTCCTTCCTTCCTTCCTTCCTTCCTCTCTCTCTCTCCTTCCCCTCTCTCTCTTTCCTTCCTTCCTTTCTTCCTTCCTTCCTTCCTTCCTCTCTCTCTTTCCTTCCTTCCTTCCTCTCTCTCTCTCCTTCCCCCCTCTCTCTTTCCTTCCTTCCTTTCTCTCTCTTTCCTTCCTTCCTTCCTCTCTCTCTTTCCTTCCTTCTTTTCTTCCTTCTTTTCTTCCTTCCTTCCTTCCTTCCTTCCTTCCTTCTTTTCTTCCTTCCTTCCTTCCTTCCTTTCTCTCTCTTTCCTTCCTTCCTTCCTCTCTCTCTCCTTCCTTCCTTTCTCTCTCTTTCCTTCCTTCCTTCCTTCCTCTCTCTCTTTCCTTCCTTCCTTCCTCTCTCTCTTTCCTTCCTTCTTCCTCTCTCTTTCCTTCCTTCCTTCCTCTCTCTCTCTTTCCTCCGTCCCTCGCTCCGTTCAGGACGACAGGTGAAACGTGGTGCTCCTCACAGACAGACACCTGATTATCGTGAACATCACGGTTCCTCTCTTTCTCTTGCTCTCTCCTACTTTTCCTCCTTTCTTCTCATTTCTCTCCTTCTTCTCCTCTCTCTCCTTCCTCTCCTCTCTCTCCTTCCTCTCCTCTCTCCTCTCTCTCCTTCCTCTCCTTTCTACATCTCAGTAGGTCTTCTCCTCTCTCTCCTTCCTCTCCTCTCTACATCTCAGTAGGTCTTCTCCTCTCTCTCCTTCCTCTCCTCTCTACATCTCAGTAGGTATTGTCCTCTCTCTCCTTCCTCTCCTCTCTCCTCTGTCTCCTTCCTCTCCTCTCTACATCTCAGTAGGTCTTCTGCTCTCTCTCCTTCCTCTCCTCTCTCTCCTTTCTACATCTCAGTAGGTCTTGTCCTCTCTCTCCTTCCTCTCCTCTCTCCTTCCTCTCCTCTCTCTCCTTCCTCTCCTCTCTCCTCTATCTCCTTCCTCTCCTCTCTTTCATCTCTCTCCTCTCTACATCTCAGTAGGTCCTCTCCAGTTCTCTGGTCTGATACAGTGATGAGGGGTGTCAGTAATCCCAGTGTTGTGGTTGGTCCATCATCATGTTATAATGAACAAGAGAAGGAAGGAGGAGAGGAAGAGGTTGACTAGACTACAGAGAGGAAGATGAAGAGATTGACTAGACTACAGAGAGGAAGAGTAAGATATTTTAATGAAGGTTCTGCAACACTAGGGCAACACTAGGACTCACTCCCATCCTGACTACTCTCTCTAACACACACACACACACACACACACACACCCCCACACTTGGTATGAATTAGGATCCCCATTAGTCCTGCAGAAGCATCAGGTTCTCTTCCTGGGATCCACATGAAACCTTACGTAGTACAGAACATTATTAATCAGGGACTGAAATACATTTAACATGTCACACAGCCTCCATATCAGTACATACACACATTATCTAGGTCTAGTACATAGTACAGTCCACATTATCTAGGTCTAGTACATAGTACAGTCCACATTATCTAGGTCTAGTACATAGTACAGGCCACATTATCTAGGTCATAGTACAGTCCACATTATCACATACATATCATTAGGTCTAGTACATAGTACAGTCCACATTATCTAGGTCTAGTACATAGTACAGTCCATTATCATTATCTAGGTCTAGTACATAGTACAGTCCACATTATCTAGGTCTAGTACATAGTACAGTCCACATTATCTAGGTCTAGTACATACAGTCCACAGATCTAGGTCTAGTACATAGTACAGTCCACATTATCTAGGTCTAGTACATAGTACAGTCCACATTATCTAGGTCTAGTACATAGTACAGTCCACATTATCTAGGTCTAGTACATAGTACAGTCCACATTATCTAGGTCTAGTACATAGTACAGTCCACATTATCTAGGTCTAGTACATAGTACAGTCCACATTATCTAGGTCTAGTACATAGTACAGTCCACATTATCTAGGTCTAGTACATAGTACAGTCCACATTATCTAGGTCTAGTACATAGTACAGTCCACATTATCTAGGTCTAGTACATAGTACAGTCCACATTATCTAGGTCTAGTACATAGTACAGTCCACATTATCTAGGTACAGTCCACATTATCTCTAGTACATAGTACAGTCCACATTATCTAGGTCTAGTACATAGTACAGTCCACATTATCTAGGTCTAGTACATAGTACAGTCCACATTATCTAGGTCTAGTACATAGTACAGTCCACATTATCTATGTCTAGTACATAGTACAGTCCACATTATCTAGGTCTAGTACAGTCCACATTATCAGGTCTAGTACATAGTACCACATTATCTAGGTCTAGTACATAGTACAGTCCACATTATCTAGGTCTAGTACATAGTACAGTATTATCAGTCTAGTACATAGTACAGTCCACATTATCTATGTCTAGTATCTAGGTCATAGTACAGTCCACATTATCTAGGTCTAGTACATAGTACAGTCCACATTATCTAGGTCTAGTACATAGTACAGTCCACATTATCTAGGTCTAGTACATAGTACAGTCCACATTATCTAGGTCTAGTACATAGTACAGTCCACATTATCTAGGTCTAGTACATAGTACAGTCCACATTATCTAGGTCTAGTACATAGTACAGTCCACATTATCTAGGTCTAGTACAGTACAGTCCACATTATCAGTCCAGTCCACATTATCTAGGTCTAGTACATAGTACAGTCCACATTATCTAGGTCTAGTACATAGTACAGTCCATCATTATCTAGGTCTAGTACAGTACAGGTACATAGTACAGTCCACATTATCTATATCCACACATTATCTATGTCTAGTACATAGTACAGTCCACATTATCTAGGTCTAGTACATAGTACAGTCCACATTATCTAGGTCTACATAGTACAGTCCACATTATCTAGGTCATAGTACAGTCCATTATCATTATCATAGTACAGTCTAGTACATAGTACAGTCTAGGTCTAGTACATAGTACAGTCCACATTATCTAGGTCTAGTACAGTACAGTCCACATTATCTACAGTCTGGTACATTATCCACATTATCTAGGTCTAGTACATAGTACAGTCCACATTATCTATGTCTAGTACATAGTACAGTCCACATTATCTAGGTCTAGTACATAGTACAGTCCACATTATCTAGGTCTAGTACATAGTACAGTCCACATTATCTAGGTCTAGTACATAGTACAGTCCACATTATCTAGGTCTAGTACATAGTACAGGTCCACATTATCAGGTCATTATCTATACAGTCTAGTACATAGTACAGTCCACATTATCTAGGTCTAGTACATAGTACAGTCCACATTATCTATGTCTAGTACATAGTACAGTCCACATTATCTAGGTCTAGTACATAGTACAGTCCACATTATCTAGGTCTAGTACATAGTACAGTCCACATTATCTAGGTCTAGTACATAGTACCGTCCACATTATCTATGTCTGTCTAGTACATTATAGTACAGTCCACATTATCTAGGTCTAGTACATAGTACAGTCCACATTATCTAGGTCTAGTACATAGTACAGTCCACATTATCTAGGTCTAGTACATAGTACAGTCCACATTATCTAGGTCTAGTACATAGTACATACACACATTATCTATGTCTAGTACATAGTACAGGCCACATTATCTGTCTAGTACATAGTACAGTCCACATTATCTATGTCTAGTACATAGTACAGTCCACATTATCTAGGTATAGTACATAGTACATACACACATTATCTAGGTCTAGTACATAGTACAGTCCACATTATCTAGGTCTAGTACATAGTACAGTCCACATTATCTATGTCTGGTACATAGTACAGTCCACATTACATTTACATTATCTAGATATAGTACACACACACACACACACACTCAGACACACACACACACACACACACACACACACACACACACACAGAGCCTTGTAAAAGTATTCACCTCCTTGGTGTTATTACTATTTTGTTGCATTAATACCTTAAATTTAAATTGTATTTTTATTTGGATTTCATGTCATGGACAAACACAAAATAGTCCAAATTGATGAAGTGAAATGAAGAAAAATAACTTATTTTTAAAAAATAAGGACCTGATAAGTTGTGGGTTTATTCACCCCCTTTTGCTATGAAGCATCTGAATAAGATCTGTGGCAGCCAATCACCTTCTGAAATTACATCATTAGTTCAATTAAGTCCACCTGTGGGGAATCTAAGTGTCACATGATCTGTCACATGATCTCAGTGTATATATACATCTGTTCTGAAAGGCCCCAGAGTGCAACACCACTAAGCAAGGGTCACCACTAAAGTTACATCATTAGTTCAATTAAGTCCACCTGTGTGTAATCTAAGTGTCACATGATCTCAGTGTATATATACACTTGTTCTGAAAGGCCCCAGAGTCTGCAACACCACTAAGCAAGGGTCACTATGAAGACCAGGGAGCTCTCCTAACAGGTCAGGGACAACGTTGTGGAGAAGTACAGATCAGGGTTGGGTTATAAAAAAATATCAGAAACATTGAACATCCCACAAAGCACCATTAAATCCATTATTCAAATATGGCACCACAGCAAGCCTGCCAAGAGAGGGCCGCCCACCAAAACTCATGGACCAGGCAAGGACGGCATTAATCAGAGAGGCAACAAAGAGACCA
>NW_027040443.1:157500-160000 GCF_034236695.1 Oncorhynchus nerka
TTCATCGTCTCCCCATGACATGGTACACACACACTCAGTACACACACACCTTGCTGCCCTGTCCACAAGTTCCTGTGTGTGTGTCGTGCCTCATTAGAGCAGCCCGGCAGGCCGTGTGTGTTTGTGACTAGATGGTAATGGACTCTCTCCCAGGTCTATGGTCTATTGTCCGTCTCTGTCTGTCTCCATGGTCCTCGTATATTCAAGTCCTGCTATGTAACAACGACAACTAGCCCATACAGAGTGGTGTGGATACACTCTCTCTCTCTGTCTGTCTTGTCTGTCTCTGTCTGTCTGTCTGTATGTCTGTCTCTCTCTCTGTCTCTCTCTCTGTCTCTCTGTCTCTCTCTCTGTCTCTCTCTGTCTCTCTCTGTCTCTCTCTGTCTCTCTCTGTCTCTCTCTCTCTCTCTCTCTGTCTCTCTCTCTCTGTCTCTCTGTCTCTCTCTCTGTCTCTCTCTCTCTCTCTCTGTCTCTCTCTCTCTGTCTCTCTCTCTCTCTCTCTCTCTCTGTCTCTCTCTCTCTGTCTCTCTCTCTCTCTGTCTCTCTCTCTCTGTCTCTCTCTCTGTCTCTCTCTGTCTCTCTCTCTCTCTCTCTCTGTCTCTCTCTCTGTCTCTCTCTGTCTCTCTCTGTCTCTCTCTCTCTCTCTCTCTCTCTGTCTCTCTCTCTCTGTCTCTCTCTCTCTCTGTCTCTCTCTGTCTCTCTCTCTCTCTCTCTCTCTCTCTCTCTGTCTCTCTCTCTGTCTCTCTCTCTGTCTCTCTCTCTCTCTCTCTCTCTCTCTCTCTCTCTCTCTCTCTCTCTCTCTCTCTCTCTCTCTCTGTCTCTCTCTCTCTCTCTCTCTCTGTCTCTCTCTGTCTCTCTCTCTGTCTCTCTCTGTCTCTATCTCTCTCTCTGTCTCTCTGTCTGTGTCTCTCTCTCTCTCTGTGTATCTCCCTCTGTCTGTCTCTGTGTCTCTCTCTGTCTCACACACACACACACAATGAAATACTCAGAGATGCATTGGGAAATTACCGTTTCCCCAAAAGTACTTCAAATCTATTTAGGTTAACATTGAACCTTTTACGAGAACAGTTTGATGACTTGTCCTCAATTATCTTGGTTATTAACATATTTTCTAAATCTGTTTCAAAGTTTTCTGAAAGCAAATAAAGAAGAATATGTCCTAGTTTGAAGGTGGAACCGTCCTAGTTTGAAGGTGGAACCGTCCTAGTTTAAAGGTGGAACCGTCCTAGTTTAAAGGTGGAACCGTCCTAGTTTGAAGGTGGAACCGTCCTAGTTTGAAGGTGGAACCGTCCTAGTTTGAAGGTGGAACCGTCCTAGTTTGAAGGTGGAACCGTCCTAGTTTGAAGGTGGAACCGTCCTAGTTTGAAGGTGGAACCGTCCTAGTTTGAAGGTGGAACCGTCCTAGTTTGAAGGTGGAACCGTCCTAGTTTGAAGGTGGAACCGTCCTAGTTTAAAGGTGGAACCGTTCTAGTTTAAAGGTGGAACCGTTATAATTGATCTGTCCTAGTTGGAAGGTGGAACCGTTATAATTGATCGGTTCTAGTTGGAAGGTGGAACCGTTATAATTGATCGGTTCTAGTTTAAAGGTGGAACCGTTATAGTTTGAAGGTGGAACCGTTATAATTGATCTGTTCTAGTTTAAAGGTGGAACCGTTATAATTGATCGGTTCTAGTTTAAAGGTGGAACCGTTATAATTGATCGGTTCTAGTTTAAAGGTGGAACCGTTATAATTGATCGGTTCTAGTTGGAAGGTGGAACCGTTATAATTGATCGGTTCTAGTTTGAAGGTTGAAAAAGTCCTGGACATTGTGTTCCATTAATGCCTCAGTTTAAAACTCCAATGAATTTAGACTCTTACCATTTTCTTATCTGTCTCTTCTCCCCATCTGTTCTACCCCCTTTAAAGGTGGACTCCCTCTCTCTACCCCCTCCTCTACTCCCGGTTCTAGTTTGAAGGTGGACCCCCTCCTTATCCCTCTCTCTACCCCCTCCTCTAGTCTTAAAGGTGGACTCCCTCTCTCTACCCCCTCCTGATCCCTGTTCTAGTTTAAAGGTGGACTCCCTCTTATACCCCCTTGACTCTGTTCTAGTCCTCTAAAGGTGGAACTCCCTCTCTCTAATTGACTCGGTTCTAGGTCCTCTACCCCCTCCTGGACTCCCTCTTCTACCCCCTCCTCTACTCCCTCTCTCTACCCCCTCCTGGACTCCCTCTCTCTACCCCCCCTAGTTTGAAGGTTCTACCCCCTCCTGGACTTCTCTCTCCATTAATACTCCCTCTCTAGTCTCTCTACCCCCTCCTCTACTCCCTCTCTCTACCCCCTCCTCTACTCATTCTCTCTACCCCCTCCTCTACTCTCTCTACCCCCTCCTCACTCCCTGTCTCTACCCCTCCTCCTCCCTCTCTCTACCCCCTCCTCTACTCCCTCTCTCTACCCCCTCCTCTACTCCCCCTCTCTACCCCCTCCTCTACTCCCCCTCTCTACCCCTCCTCTACTCCCT
>NW_027040443.1:165000-172500 GCF_034236695.1 Oncorhynchus nerka
CTGTATTGATGAGGTAGTAACTGGGAGCATAGAGGGTAGACTAACTACTGTATTGATGAGGTAGTAACTGGGAGAATAGAGGGTAGACTAGCTACTGTATTGATGAGGTAGTAACTGGGATGAATAGAGGGTAGACTAACTACTGTATTGATGAGGTAGTAACTGGGAGAATAGAGGGTAGACTAACTACTGTATTGATGAGGTAGTAACTGGGAGAATAGAGGGTAGACTAACTACTGTATTGATGAGGTAGTAACTGGGAGAATAGAGGGTAGACTAACTACTGTATTGATGAGATAGTAACTGGGAGAATAGAGGGTAGACTAACTACTGTATTGATGAGGTAGTAACTGGGAGAATAGAGGGTAGACTAACTACTGTATTGATGAGGTAGTAACTGGGATGAATAGAGGGTAGACTAACTACTGTATTGATGAGGTAGTAACTGGGAGAATAGAGGGTAGACTAACTACTGTATTGATGAGGTAGTAACTATGTGGGAGAATAGAGGGTAGACTAACTACTGTATTGATGAGGTAGTAACTCTGTGGGAGAATAGAGGGTAGACTAACTACTGTATTGATGAGGTAGTAACTGGGATGAATAGAGGGTAGACTAACTACTGTATTGATGAGGTAGTAACTGGGAGAATAGAGGGTAGACTAACTACTGTATTGATGAGGTAGTAACTATGTGGGAGAATAGAGGGTAGACTAACTACTGTATTGATGAGGTAGTAACTCTGTGGGAGAATAGAGGGTAGACTAACTACTGTATTGATGAGGTAGTAACTGGGATGAATAGAGGGATGACTAACTACTGTATTGATGAGGTAGTAACTGGGAGAATAGAGGGTAGACTAACTACTGTATTGATGAGGTAGTAACTGGGAGAATAGTGGGTAGACTAACTACTGTATTGATGAGGTAGTAACTGGGAGAATAGTGGGTAGACTAACTACTGTATTGATGAGGTAGTAACTGGGATGAATAGAGGGTAGACTAACTACTGTATTGATGAGGTAGTAACTGGGAGAATAGAGGGTAGACTAACTACTGTATTGATGAGGTAGTAACTGGGAGAATAGAGGGTAGACTAACTACTGTATTGATGAGGTAGTAACTGGGAGAATAGAGGGTAGACTAACTACTGTATTGATGAGGTTTTCTATCCTTCCTACTTCAGCTGCTCAGAGGTTGGGCTTCGTAACGAGGCTCAACATACAGCTGTTAACACGTATGTTTTATATACAGAACGTCAGGGGCCACGTTGTGGTTTTCACGACACAGCTGATTCAACCAGCCCGTCATACAGCTGTGTCGCTCCAGGGGCCAAAATACCAAACGTGTTTAGGGTTGGGACCGCGTTTAGGAAACCCCTGCACTATGGGACAGTGGATATACTGTAATTGAACATACAGGATGTTTGTTTTACACTACCTCACTGACATACATGTTGTTATGACAACACATACAGGATGTTTGTTTTACACTACCTCACTGACATACATGTTGTTATGACAACACATACAGGATGTTTGTTTTACACTACCTCACTGACATACATGTTGTTATGACAACACATACAGGATGTTTGTTTTACACTACCTCACTGACATACATGTTGTTATGACAACACATACAGGATGTTTGTTTTAGACTACCTCACTGACAGACATGTTGTTATGACAACACATACAGGATGTTTGTTTAGTTTTTTGTGACGTTGTAGTAGACAGGGACTCTGAGACACTGGGTTAGTGACGTTGTAGTGGGACTGACTCTGAGACACTGGGTTAGTGACGTTGTAGTGGGACTCTGAGACACTGGGTTAGTGACGTTGTAGTGGGACTCTGAGACACTGGGTTAGTGACGTTGTAGTGGGACTGACTCTGAGACACTGGGTTAGTGACGTTGTAGTGGGACTCTGAGACACTGGGTTAGTGATGTTGTAGTAGACAGGGACTCTGAGACACTGGGTTAGTGACGTTGTAGTAGACAGGGACTCTGAGACACTGGGTTAGTGACGTTGTAGTAGACAGGGACTCTGAGACACTGGGTTAGTGACGTTGAGGTAGACAGGGACTCTGAGACACTGGGTTAGTGACGTTGTAGTAGACAGGGACTCTGAGACACTGGGTTAGTGACGTTGTAGTAGACAGGGACTCTGAGACACTGGGTTAGTGACGTTGTAGTAGACAGGGACTCTGAGACACTGGGTTAGTGACGTTGTAGTAGACATGGACTCTGAGACACTGGGTTAGTGACGTTGTAGTTGGACAGTGACCTAGACACTGGGTTAGTGATGTTGTAGTAGACAGTGACTCTGAGACACTGGGTTAGTGACGTTGTAGTGGGACTCTGAGACACTGGGTTAGTGACGTTGTAGTAGACAGTGACTGAGACACTGGGTTAGTGATGTTGTAGTAGACAGGGACTCTGAGATACTGGGTTAGTGACGTTGTAGTAGACAGGGACTCTGAGACACTGGGTTAGTGACGTTGTAGTAGACAGGGACTCTGAGACACTGGGTTAGTGACGTTGTAGTAGACAGGGACTCTGAGACACTGGGTTAGTGACGTTGTAGTTGGACAGTGACCTAGACACTGGGTTAGTGATGTTGTAGTAGACAGGGACTCTGAGATACTGGGTTAGTGACGTTGTAGTAGACAGGGACTCTGAGACACTGGGTTAGTGACGTTGTAGTAGACAGGGACTCTGAGACACTGGGTTAGTGACGTTGTAGTAGACAGGGACTCTGAGACACTGGGTTAGTGACGTTGTAGTAGACAGGGACTCTGAGACACTGGGTTAGTGACGTTGTAGTTGGACAGTGACCTAGACACTGGGTTAGTGATGTTGTAGTAGACAGTGACTCTGAGACACTGGGTTAGTGACGTTGTAGTGGGACTCTGAGACACTGGGTTAGTGACGTTGTAGTGGGACAGTGACTGAGACACTGGGTTAGTGACGTTGTAGTGGGACTCTGAGACACTGGGTTAGTGACGTTGTAGTTGACAGTTACTCTGAGACACTGGGTTAGTGACGTTGTAGTTGACAGTGACTCTGAGACACTGGGTTAGTGATGTTGTAGTGGGACAGTTACTCTGAGACACTGGGTTAGTGACGGTGTAGTGGACAGTGACCTAGACACTGGGTTAGTGACGTTGTAGTGGGACAGTGACTGAGACACTGGGTTCGTGACGTTGTAGTGGGACAGTTACTCTGAGACACTGGGTTAGTGACGGTGTAGTGGGACAGTGACTCTGAGACACTGGGTTAGTGATGTTGTAGTAGACAGGGACTCTGAGACACTGGGTTAGTGACGTTGTAGTAGACAGTGACTGAGACACTGGGTTAGTGACGTTGTAGTAGACAGGGACTCTGAGACACTGGGTTAGTGACGTTGTAGTAGGACAGAGACTGAGACACTGGGTTAGTGACGTTGTAGTAGACAGGGACTCTGAGACACTGGGTTAGTGACGTTGTAGTAGACAGTGACTGAGACACTGGGTTAGTGACGTTGTAGTAGACAGGGACTCTGAGACACTGGGTTAGTGACGGTGTAGTGGACAGTGACCTAGACACTGGGTTAGTGACGTTGTAGTGGGACAGTGACTGAGACACTGGGTTCGTGACGTTGTAGTGGGACAGTTACTCTGAGACACTGGGTTAGTGACGGTGTAGTGGGACAGTTACTCTGAGACACTGGGTTAGTGATGTTGTAGTTGGACAGTGACCTAGACACTGGGTTAGTGATGTTGTAGTAGACAGTGACTCTGAGACACTGGGTTAGTGACGTTGTAGTGGGACTCTGAGACACTGGGTTAGTGACGTTGTAGTAGACAGTGACTGAGACACTGGGTTAGTGATGTTGTAGTAGACAGGGACTCTGAGATACTGGGTTAGTGACGTTGTAGTAGACAGGGACTCTGAGACACTGGGTTAGTGACGTTGTAGTAGACAGGGACTCTGAGACACTGGGTTAGTGACGTTGTAGTAGACAGGGACTCTGAGACACTGGGTTAGTGACGTTGTAGTGGGACTCTGAGACACTGGGTTAGTGACGTTGTAGTTGACAGTTACTCTGAGACACTGGGTTAGTGACGTTGTAGTTGACAGTGACTCTGAGGCACTGGGTTAGTGACGTTGTAGTGGGACAGAGACTGAGACACTGGGTTAGTGACGTTGTAGTAGACAGTGTCCTAGACACTGGGTTAGTGGCGTTGTAGTGGGACTCTGAGACACTGGGTTAGTGACGTTGTAGTGAGACAGTGACTGAGACACTGGGTTAGTGACATTGTAGTGGGACAGTGACTGAGACACTGGGTTAGTGATGTTGTAGTGGGACAGTTACTCTGAGACACTGGGTTAGTGACGGTGTAGTGGACAGTGACCTAGACACTGGGTTAGTGACGTTGTAGTGGGACAGTGACTGAGACACTGGGTTCGTGACGTTGTAGTGGGACAGTTACTCTGAGACACTGGGTTAGTGACGGTGTAGTGGGACAGTTACTCTGAGACACTGGGTTAGTGATGTTGTAGTAGACAGGGACTCTGAGACACTGGGTTAGTGACGTTGTAGTAGACAGTGACTGAGACACTGGGTTAGTGATGTTGTAGTAGACAGGGACTCTGAGATACTGGGTTGACACTGGGTTAGTGACGTTGTAGTAGACAGTGACTCTGAGACACTGGGTTAGTGACGTTGTAGTAGACAGGGACTCTGAGACACTGGGTTAGTGACGTTGTAGTAGGACAGAGACTGAGACACTGGGTTAGTGACGTTGTAGTAGACAGTGACTCTGAGACACTGGGTTAGTGACGTTGTAGTGGGACTCTGAGACACTGGGTTAGTGACGTTGTAGTGGGACAGTGACTGAGACACTGGGTTAGTGACGTTGTAGTGGGACTCTGAGACACTGGGTTAGTGACGTTGTAGTTGACAGTGACTCTGAGACACTGGGTTAGTGACGTTGTAGTTGACAGTGACTCTGAGACACTGGGTTAGTGACGTTGTAGTTGACAGTGACTCTGAGGCACTGGGTTAGTGACGTTGTAGTGGGACAGAGACTGAGACACTGGGTTAGTGACGTTGTAGTAGACAGTGTCCTAGACACTGGGTTAGTGGCGTTGTAGTGGGACAGTGACTGAGACACTGGGTTAGTGACGTTGTAGTGGGACTCTGAGACACTGGGTTAGTGACGTTGTAGTTGACAGTGACTCTGAGACACTGGGTTAGTGACGTTGTAGTTGACAGTGACTCTGAGACACTGGGTTAGTGACGTTGTAGTTGACAGTGACTCTGAGGCACTGGGTTAGTGACGTTGTAGTGGGACAGAGACTGAGACACTGGGTTAGTGACGTTGTAGTAGACAGTGTCCTAGACACTGGGTTAGTGGCGTTGTAGTGGGACTCTGAGACACTGGGTTAGTGACGTTGTAGTGAGACAGTGACTGAGACACTGGGTTAGTGACATTGTAGTGGGACAGTGACTGAGACACTGGGTTAGTGACATTGTAGTGGGACAGTTACTCTGAGACACTGGGTTAGTGACGGTGTAGTGGACAGTGACCTAGACACTGGGTTAGTGACGTTGTAGTGGGACAGTGACTGAGACACTGGGTTTGTGACGTTGTAGTGGGACAGTTACTCTGAGACACTGGGTTAGTGACGGTGTAGTGGGACAGTGACTCTGAGACACTGGGTTAGTGACGTTGTAGTAGACAGTGACTCTGAGACACTGGGTTAGTGACGTTGTAGTGGGACAGTGACTCTGAGACACTGGGTTAGTGACGTTGTAGTAGACAGTGACTCTGAGACACTGGGTTAGTGATGTTGTAGTGGGACAGTTACTCTGAGACACTGGGTTAGTGACGTTGTAGTTGGACAGTGACTCTGAGACACTGGGTTAGTGACATTGTAGTAGACAGTGACTCTGAGACACTGGGTTAGTGACGTTGTAGTAGACAGTGACTCTGAGACACTGGGTTAGTGACGTTGTAGTGGGACAGTGACTCTGAGACACTGGGTTAGTGACGTTGTAGTTGGACAGTGACCTAGACACTGGGTTAGTGACGTTGTAGTTGACAGTGACTCTGAGACACTGGGTTAGTGACGTTGTAGTAGATAGTGACTCTAATACACTGGGTTAGTGACGTTGTAGTAGGACAGTGACTGAGACACTGGGTTAGTGACGTTGTAGTGGGACTCTGAGACACTGGGTTAGTGACGTTGTAGTAGGACAGTGACTGAGACACTGGGTTAGTGACGTTGTAGTAGGACAGAGACTGAGACACTGGGTTAGTGACGTTGTAGTGGGACAGTGACTGAGACACTGGGTTAGTGACGTTGTAGTGGGACTCTGAGACACTGGGTTAGTGACGTTGTAGTAGACAGTGACTGAGACACTGGGTTAGTGACGTTGTAGTTGACAGTGACTCTGAGACACTGGGTTAGTGACGTTGTAGTAGACAGTGACTCTGAGACACTGGGTTAGTGACGTTGTAGTGGGACAGTGACTGAGACACTGGGTTAGTGACGTTGTAGTAGGACAGAGACTGAGACACTGGGTTAGTGACGTTGTAGTGGGACTCTGAGACACTGGGTTAGTGACGTTGTAGTAGACAGTGACTGAGACACTGGGTTAGTGACGTTGTAGTGGGACTCTGAGACACTGGGTTAGTGACGTTGTAGTAGACAGTGACTGAGACACTGGGTTAGTGACGTTGTAGTAGACAGTGACTGAGACACTGGGTTAGTGACGTTGTAGCAGTACAGTATATGGACATAGGATGCTTCCCAAACAACCCTCTAAGGTTTGGTTCTGCTTCACTGGGTTCAGTTCTGCTGTGTGGCTCTGTGTACACGCTTGACCGAAGGAGAGGAGGCCTGGCTGGCTGGCTGACTGGCTGGATGACTGGCTGGCTGGCTGACTGGCTGGCTGGCTGACTGGCTGGCTCGTTGACTGGCTGACTGACTGGCTGGCTGGTTGGCTGGCTGGCTCACTGGCTGGCTGACTGGTTGACTGACTGGCTGGCTGGTGGGCTGACTGGCTGGCTGACTTGCTGGCTGGCTGGCTGACTGACTGACTGACTGACTGGCTGGCTGGATGGCTGGCTGGCTCGTTGACTGGCTGACTGACTGGCTGGCTGGCTCACTGGCTGGCTGGTTGGCTAGCCGACTGGTTGACTGGCTGGCTGGCGGGCTGACTGGCTGGCTGACTTGCTGGCTGGCTGACTGACTGGCTGACTGTTGTAACTCTGCAGGAAAACTCACATTACAGGCTCAAAGGGAATCCTTCATTTACCAGTTGTGCTCAGCCACTCCTGCTCTATCTGTCTCTGTCCGTATCATAACCACCCCAGTTGACCTGGAGACTGTTTACCGAGAGGAGAGAGAGGAAGTTGACCTGGAGACTGTTTACCGAGAGGAGAGAGAGGAAGTTGACCTGGAGACTGTGTGTTTACTGAGAGGAAGTTGACCTGGAGACTGTGTGTTT
>NW_027040443.1:177500-190000 GCF_034236695.1 Oncorhynchus nerka
CACTCATATCTCTCTCTGTCTCTCTCTCTCTCTCTGTCTCTCTCTCTCTCTCTCTCTCTCTCCCTCTCTCTCTCTATCCATTTCCATCTCTCTCTCTCTCTCTATCTATCCATTTCCATCTCTCTTTCCATTTCCATATCTCTCTCTCTCTCTCTCTTTCTATCCATCTCTCTCTCTCTCTCTCTCTCTCTCTCTCTCTCTCTTTCTATCCATTTCCATCTCTCTCTCTCCAATTAACTTGCCGGCCCTGATCCCAAATCAGATCATTGCTGCCAAAATCCATGGCTATTGCCTAGCAACGAAGAGTTCCTGCTGTAGCTATTACGTAAATTGAATTGAAAGACTCGAATGGATTGGACTGAAATACTTTAAAAAATAATCAAAGTCCTGAAAGTAATTGATTTGAAATGTGAAGTGGAAAGTTGTCACCTTATTACCAATAGCCCAAACATATATAATCTTTTACTGAAACATAATCATTTCAAACCAAGCTTACATTTGTATCTGATTACAAATATCTCAGCATGGAAATACTCTTGTCCCCTCTGAAAACCTCGGGGGCCAAATTAAATCACCTGGGGTGTCATTTGGGACGTATCCAATGTGTTCTGTACTCTGACTGTGTGCCTGGTGCACCTGCTTATTATGGCTGAATTGGGGGGTCTATGTGTATTGACTCTGGGGGGTTTAAGGGTATTGACTGTATTCTTCTCCTCTCATCCTCTACCCTCTCCTTTCTCCCCCTCTCCTCTACCCTCTCCTCTCTCCTCTACCCTCTCCATCTCCCCCTCTCCTCTACCCTCTCCTCTCCCCTCTCCTCTACCCTCTCCTCTACCCTCTCCTCTACCCTCTCCTCTCCTCTCTCCTCTACCCTCTCCATCTCACCCTCTCCTCTACCCTCTCCATCTCACCCTCTCCTCTACCCTCTCCATCTCACCCTCTCCTCTACCCTCTCCTCTACCCTCTCCATCTCCCTCTCTCCTCTCTCCTCTCTCCTCTACCCTCTCCTCTACCCTCTCCATCTCCCTCTCTCCTCTACCCTCTCCTCTACCCTCTCCTCTACCCTCTCCATCTCCCCCTCTCCTCTACCCTCTCCTCTCTCCTCTACCCTCTCCTCTCCTCTCTCCTCTACCCTCTCCTCTCTCCTCTACCCTCTCCTCTCTCCTCTACCCTCTCCTCTCTCTCTCCTCTACCCTCTCCTCTCTCCTCTACCCTCTCCTCTCCTCTCTCCTCTACCCTCTCCTCTCTCCTCTACCCTCTCCTCTACCCTCTCCATCTCCCCCTCTCCTCTACCCTCTCCTCTCTCCCCTCTACCCTCTCTCTCCTCTCCTCTCACCCCCTCTCCTCTACCCTCTCCCCCTCTCCTCTACCCTCTCCCCCTCTCTCCCCCTCTCCTCTACCCTCTCCCCCTCTCCTCTACCCTCTCCCCCCCTCTCCTCTACCCTCTCCCCCTCTCCCTCTACCCTCTCCTTCTCCCCTCTCCTCTACCCTCTCCTTCTCCCCTCTCCTCTACCCTCTCCTCTCTCCTCTCTCCCTCTCTCCCCCTCTTCTTTCTCCCCTCTCCTTTCTCCCCCTCTCCTCTCTCCCCCTCTCCTCTCTCCCCCTCTCCTCTCTCCCCCTCTCCTCTCTCCCCCTCTCCCCTCCTACCCTCTCCTCTCTCCTCTACCTTCTCCCCTCTCCTCTACCCTCTCTTCTCTCCCCCTCTCGTCTACCCTCTCTCCTCTACCCTCTCCCCTCTCCTTTACCCTCTCGTCTACCCTCTCCCCTCTCCTCTACCCTCTCCCCCTCTCATCTACCCTCTACCCTCTCCCCTCTCCCCCTCTCCTCTACCCTCTACCCTCTCCCCTCTCCCCCTCTCCTCTACCCTCTCCCCTCTCCCCCTCTCCTCTACCCTCTCCCCCTCTCCTCTACCCTCTCCCCCTCTCCTCTACCCTCTCCTCTACCCTCTCCCTCTCTCCTCTACCCTCTACTCTCTCCTCTACCCTCTCCTCTACTCTCTCCTCTACCCTCTCCTCTACCCTCTCCTCTACCCTCTCCTCTACCCTCTCCTCTACCCTCTCCTTTACCCTCTCCTCTACCCTCTCCTCTACCCTCTCCTCTACCCTCTCCTCTCCCCTCTCCTCTACCCTCCCCTCTACCACTCTCCTCTACCCTCCCCTCTACCCTCTCCTCTCCCCCTCTCCTCTACCCTCCCCTCTACCCCTCTCCTCTACCCTCCCCTCTACCCCTCTCCTCTACCCTCTCCTTCTCTCCTCTACCCTCTCCTTTACCCTCTCCTGTACCCTCTCCTTTACCCTCTCCTCTACCCTCTCCTTTACCCTCTCCTCTCTCCCCCTCTCCTTTACCCCCTCTCCTCTCTCCCCCTCTCCTCTACCCTCTCCTCTCTCCTCTACCCTCTCAATCACCCCTCTCCTCTACCCTCTCCTCTACCCTCTCCTCTCCTCTCTCTCCTCTACCCTCTCAATCTCCCCCTCTCCTCTACCCTCTCCTCTCTCCTCTACCCTCTCCTCTACCCTCTCCTCTCCTCTCTCCCCCTCTCCTTCTCCCCCTCTCCTCTACTCTCTCCTCCCCCTCTCCATCTCCCCTCTCCTCTTCTCCAGATGAGCAGTGTGAAGCGACTGCGGCCCCGTCTCAACTCCATCCTGTTTAAGCTGCAGTTTGATGAACAGGTCAACAACCTCCGTCCAGACATCATGGCTGTTAACGCAGCCTGTGAAGAGGTCAGTGGTCCATCCTCTCTCTCTGTCTCTCCCTCTCTCTCTGTCTCTCTGTCTCTCTCTGTCTCTCTCTCTGTCTCTCTCTCTCCTCCTCTCTCTCTGTCTCTCCCTCTCTCTCTCTGTCTCTCTCTGTCTCCGTCTCTCTCTGTCTCCCCCTCTCTCTGTCTCCCTCTCTCTCTGTCTCCCTCTCTCTCTGTCTCCCTCTCTCTCTGTGTCTCTCTCTGTCTCCCTCTCTCTATCTGTCTCTCTCTGTCTCTCTCTCTGTCTCTCTTCCTCTCTCTCTGTCTCTCTTCCTCTCTCTCTGTCTCTCTTCCTCTCTCTCTCTCTCTCTCTCTCTCTCTCTCTTTCTCTCTCTCTGTCTGTCTCTCTCTCTCTCTCTGTCTCTCTCCTCTCTCTCTGTCTCTCCCTCTCTCTCTCTGTCTCTCCTCTCTCTCTGTCTCTCCCTCTCTCTCTCTGTCTCTCTGTGTTAACAATAACATATAGACAATGCTTTGAAACGGGACCTCTTCTAAGTTGAGCTGTTTGATTTCCTTGTACCGTTCTAAAACATCTGACTGTTGTTGTTGTTGTTATTGTTATTGTTGTTGTTGTTGTTGGTGTTGTTGTTGTTGTTGTTGTTATTGGTGTTGGTGTTGGTGTTGTTGGTGTTGTTGTTGTTATTGTTGTTGGTGTTGTTGGTGTTGTTGTTGTTGTTGTTGTTATTGGTGTTGGTGTTGGTGTTGTTGTAGGTGAGGAAGAGCAAGGGGTTCAGCCGGCTGCTGGAGTTGGTTCTTCTGCTGGGCAACTACATGAACGCAGGCTCTCGTAACGCACAGAGCTACGGCTTTGACCTGGGTTCCCTCTGCAAGGTGGGGGGACTACCTGCACACACACACACACACACTACTCTCTCTCAACGCACAGAGCTACGGCTTTGACCTGGGTTCCCTCTGCAAGGTGGGAGGGGGCTACCTACACACACACACACACACACACACACACACACACTACTCTCTCGCAACGCACAGAGCTACGGCTTTGACCTGGGTTCCCTCTGCAAGGTGGGAGGGGGCTACCTGCACACACACACACACACACTACTCTCTGTAACAGTGTGTAACCTGACTGGGTGTAACCTGACAGGGTGTAACAGGGTGTAACCTGACTGGATGTAACAGGGTGTAACCTGACTGGGTGTAACCTGACTGGGTGTAACAGGGTGTAACCTGACTGGGTGTAACAGGGTGTAACCTGACTGGGTGTAACAGGGTGTAACCTGACTGGGTGTAACAGGGTGTAACCTGACTGGGTGTAACAGGGTGTAACCTGACTGGGTGAACTCTTTTTGTGATTCCAGCTGAAGGACACGAAGTCAGCTGACCAGAAGTCAACGTTACTCCACTTCCTGGCTGCGGTGTGTGAGGAGGAGTTCCCAGAGGTCACCAAGTTCTCTGACGACCTGCAGCATGTTGACAGAGCCAGCCGAGGTAGGAGACAGACACACACCACAGCCGGCAGAGATCGACACCTATATTTAAATGTGTCTGCCATGTCAGGATTCCCTTTTCCTGCACTATTTTCAAATGCTAGTATGCGTTCTACAACCAGCAATAGGAACACTATGATAACATAACAGCTGATAGCAGTAGCGAACCTCTGTAGCTAACTAGCCAGCGAACCTCTGTAGCTAACTAGCCAGCTAACCTATGTCGCTAACGAGCCAGTTAACCTCTGTAGCTCACGAGCCAGTAAACCTCTGTAGCTAACTAGCCAGCTAACCTCTGTAGCTAACTAGCCAGCTAACCTATGTCGCTAACGAGCCAGTTAACCTCTGTAGCTCACGAGCCAGTAAACCTCTGTAGCTAACTAGCCAGCTAACCTCTGTAGCTAATTAGCCAGCTAACCTCTGTAGCTAACTAGCCAGCTAACTTATGTCGCTAACGAGCCAGTAAACCTCTGTAGCTAACGAGCCAGTTAACCTCTGTAGCTCACGAGCCAGTAAACCTCTGTAGCTAACTAGCCAGCTAACCTCTGTAGCTAACTAGCCAGCTAACCTCTGTAGCTAACTAGCCAGCTAACTTATGTCGCTAACGAGCCAGTAAACCTCTGTAGCTAACTAGCCAGCTAACTTATGTCGCTAACGAGCCAGTAAACCTCTGTAGCTAACTATCCAGCTAACCTCTGTAGCTAACTAGCCAGCTAACCTCTGTAGCTAACTTGCCAGCTTACCTCTGTAGCTAACTTGCCAGCTTACCTCTGTAGCTAACTAGCCAGCTAACCTCTGTCGCTAACTAGCCAGGTAACCTCTGTCGCTAACTAGCCAGCTAACCTCTGTAGCTAACTAGCCAGCTAACCTCTGTAGCTAACTAGCCAGCTAAACTCTGTAGCTAACTAGCCAGCTAACCTCTGTAGCTAACCTCCAGACACAGAGACACTGTGTTCTAGACCCAGAGACACTGTGTTCTAGACCCAGAGACACTGTGTTCTCTCTCCCAGACTATTCTCTGGTTCTTTCCCAGAATCCCCTGTTGTATTGTAATATTCCTGCCGTATCTCCAGGTCTTCCAGGCAATATGACTGCTGTGCTTTTGGCTCCGTCTGATTGGATGATAAGAGGCAGTGTGGAGCCCAGTAGTACTCTCAACATCCATCACTGACTATCTCTGTAAACACACACAGAAACATACCACTTCTCTCAGTCCAATTCAAGGGGCTTTATTGGCATGGGAAACATAAGTTAACAGATAGATAATAAACAAATGTGTAATTAAATTAATAATATACTAATAATTAACAATAAGCTTTACACTCACGGAAGTTCCAAAAGAATAAAGACATTTCAAAATGTCATTATGTGCAAATTGTTAAAATACAAAAAGGGACAATAAAGATACATTTGAAGTCGGGAAGTTTACATACACTTAGGTTGGAGTCATTACAACTAGTTTACATACACTTAGGTTGGAGTCATTAACACTAGTTTACATACACTTAGGTTGGAGTCATTAACACTAGTTTACATACACTTAGGTTGGAGTCATTAACACTAGTTTACATACACTTAGGTTGGAGTCATTAACACTAGTTTACATACACTTAGGTTGGAGTCATTAACACTAGTTTACATACACTTAGGTTGGAGTCATTAAAACTAGTTTACACACACTTAGGTTGGAGTCATTAAAACTAGTTTACATACACTTAGGTTGGAGTCATTAAAACTAGTTTACATCCACTTAGGTTGGAGTCATTAACACTAGTTTACATACACTTAGGGTGGAGTCATTAACATTAGTTTACATACACTTAGGGTGGAGTTATTAAAACTAGTTTACATACACTTAGGTTGGAGTCATTAAAACTAGTTTACATCCACTTAGGTTGGAGTCATTAACACTAGTTTACATCCACTTAGGTTGGAGTCATTAAAACTAGTTTACATACACTTAGGTTGGAGTCATTACAACTAGTTTACATACACTTAGGTTGGAGTCATTAAAATTAGTTTACATACACTTAGGTTGGAGTCATTAAAACTAGTTTACATACACTTAGGTTGGAGTCATTAACACTAGTTTACATACACTTAGGTTGGAGTCATTAAAACTAGTTTACATACACTTAGGTTGGAGTCATTAACACTAGTTTACATACACTTAGGTTGGAGTCATTAAAACTAGTTTACATACACTTAGGTTGGAGTCATTAACACTAGTTTACATACACTTAGGTTGGAGTCATTAAAACTAGTTTACATACACTTAGGTTGGAGTCATTAAAACTAGTTTACATACACTTAGGTTGGAGTCATTAAAACTCATTTTTCAACCACTCCACACATTTCTTGTTAACAAACTATAGTTTAGGAAAGTCGGTTAGGACATCTACTTTGTGCATGACACAAGTCATTTATACAACAATTGTTTACAGACAGATTATTTCAATTATAATTCACTGTATCACAATTCCAGTGGGTCAGAAGTTTACATAAACTAAGTTGACTGTGCCTTTAAACAGCTTGGAAAATTCCAGAAAATGATGTCATGGCTTTAGAAGCTTCTGATAGGCTAATTGACATCATTTGAGACAATTGGAGGTGTTCCTGTGGATGTATTTCAAGGCCTTACCTTCAAACTCAGTGCCTCTTTGCTTGACATCATGGGAAAATCAAGAGAAATCAGCCAAGACCTCAGAAGAACATTGTAGACCTCCACAAGTCTGGTTCATCTTTGGGAGCAATTTCCAAACGCCTGAAGGTACCACGT
This sequence comes from Oncorhynchus nerka, assembly GCF_034236695.1. Classification (NCBI taxonomy): domain Eukaryota; kingdom Metazoa; phylum Chordata; class Actinopteri; order Salmoniformes; family Salmonidae; genus Oncorhynchus; species Oncorhynchus nerka. The sequence continues at coordinate 184,462 of NW_027040443.1, forward strand.
TCATCTGTACAAACAATAGTACGCAAGTATAAACACCATGGGACCACGCAGCCGTCATACCGCTCAGGAAGGAGAAGCGTTCTGCCTCCTAGAGATAAACATACTTTGGTGCGAAAAGTGCAAATCAATCCCAGAACAACAGCAAAGGACCTTGTGAAGATGCTGGAGGAAACAGGTACAAAAGCATCTATATTCACAGTAAAACAAGTCCTATATCGACATAACCTGAAAGGCCGCTCAGCAAGGAAGAAGCCTCTGCTCCAAAACTGCCATAAAAAAGCCAGACTACGGCTTGCAAGCCGAAGAACATGTTTTTCCACCAACACCACTTTTCCATCAATTTCTACATACAGTGCCTTGTGAAAGTATTCGGCCCCCTTGAACTTTGCGACCTTTTGCCACATTTCAGGCTTCAAACGTAAAGATATAAAACTGTATTTTTTTGTGAAGAATCAACAAGAAGTGGGACACAATCATGAAGTGGAATGACATTTATTGGATATTTCAAACTTTTTTAACAAATCAAAAACTGAAAAATTGGGCGTGCAAAATTATACGTGGTCTGTCGTACGGTGATTTGGTAAAAAGCCAATATGATATTTGTTCAGTACATTGTTTTCACTGAGGAAATGTACGAGTCTGCTGGTAATCATAAATGCAGAGGGTTTTCCCAAGGTTACTGTTGACTCATATCCCCTGATAGTTAATGATAATGCAGAGGATTTTCCCAAGGTACCCCTTGTATGTAGCCTCCACATTGACTCTGTACCGTAATACCCTGTATATAGCCTCCACATGGACTCTGTACCGTAACACCCTGTATATAGCCTCCACATTGACTCTGTACCGTAACACCCTGTATATAGCCTCCACATTGACTCTGTACCGTAACACCCTGTATATAGCCTCCACATTGACTATGTACCGGTACCCCCTGTATGTAGCCTCCACATTGACTCTGTACCGTAACACCCTGTATATAGCCTCCACATGGACTCTGTACCGTAACACCCTGTATATAGCCTCCACATGGACTCTGTACCGTAATACCCTGTATATAGCCTCCACATTGACTCTGTACCGGTACCCCCTGTATATAGCCTCCACATTGACTCTGTACCGGTACCCCCTGTATATAGCCTCCACATTGACTCTGTACCGTAACACCCTGTATATAGCCTCCACATTGACTCTGTACCGTAACACCCTGTATATAGCCTCCACATTGACTCTGTACCGTAACACCCTGTATATAGCCTCCACACTGACTCTGTACCGTAACACCCTGTATATAGCCTCCACACTGACTCTGTACCGGTACCCCCTGTATATAGCCTCCACATTGACTCTGTACTGGTACCCCCTGTATATAGCCTCCACATTGACTCTGTACCGTAACACCCTGTATATAGCCTCCACATTGACTCTGTACCGGTACCCCCTGTATATAGTCTCCACATTGACTCTGTACCGGTACCCCCTGTATATAGCCTCCACATTGACTCTGTACCGTAACACCCTGTATATAGCCTCCACATTGACTGTACCGTAACACCCTGTATATAGCCTCCACATTGACTCTGTACCGGTACCCCCTGTATATAGCCTCCACATTGACTCTGTACCGTAACACCCTGTATATAGCCTCCACATTGACTGTACCATAACACCCTGTATATAGCCTCCACATTGACTCTGTACCGTAACACCTTGTATATAGCCTCCACATTGACTCTGTACCGTAACACCTTGTATATAGCCTCCACATTGACTCTGTACCGTAACACCTTGTATATAGCCTCCACATTGACTCTGTACCGTAACACCCTGTATATAGCCTCCACATTGACTCTGTACCGTAACACCCTGTATATAGCCTCCACATTGACTCTGTACCGGTACCCCCTGTATATAGCCTCCACATTGACTCTGTACCGTAACACCCTGTATATAGCCTCCACATTGACTGTACCATAACACCCTGTATATAGCCTCCACATTGACTCTGTACCGTAACACCTTGTATATAGCCTCCACATTGACTCTGTACCGTAACACCCTGTATATAGCCTCCACATTGACTGTACCATAACACCCTGTATATAGCCTCCACATTGACTCTGTACCGTAACACCTTGTATATAGCCTCCACATTGACTCTGTACCGTAACACCTTGTATATAGCCTCCACATTGACTCTGTACCGTAACACCTTGTATATAGCCTCCACATTGACTCTGTACCGTAACACCCTGTATATAGCCTCCACATTGACTCTGTACCGTAACACCCTGTATATAGCCTCCACATTGACTCTGTACCGTACCCCCTGTATATAGCCTCCACATTGACTCTGTACCGTAACACCCTGTATATAGCCTCCACATTGACTGTACCATAACACCCTGTATATAGCCTCCACATTGACTCTGTACCGTAACACCTTGTATATAGCCTCCACATTGACTCTGTACCGTAACACCCTGTATATAGCCTCCACATTGACTGTACCATAACACCCTGTATATAGCCTCCACATTGACTCTGTACCGTAACACCTTGTATATAGCCTCCACATTGACTCTGTACCGTAACACCTTGTATATAGCCTCCACATTGACTCTGTACCGTAACACCTTGTATATAGCCTCCACATTGACTCTGTACCGTAACACCCTGTATATAGCCTCCACATTGACTCTGTACCGTAACACCCTGTATATAGCCTCCACATTGACTCTGTACCGGTACCCCCTGTATATAGCCTCCACATTGACTCTGTACCGTAACACCCTGTATATAGCCTCCACATTGACTGTACCATAACACCCTGTATATAGCCTCCACATTGACTCTGTACCGTAACACCTTGTATATAGCCTCCACATTGACTCTGTACCGTAACACCCTGTATATAGCCTCCACATTGACTCTGTACCGTAACACCTTGTATATAGCCTCCACATTGACTCTGTACCGTAACACCCTGTATATAACCTCCACATTGACTCTGTACCGTAACACCCTGTATATAGCCTCCACATTGACTCTGTACCGTAACACCCTGTATATAGCCTCCACATTGACTCTGTACCGTAACACCCTGTATATAGCCTCCACATTGACTCTGTACCGTAACACCCTGTATATAGCCTCCACATTGACTCTGTACCGGTACCCCTTGTATATAGTCTCCACATTGACTCTGTACCGTAATACCCTGTATATAGCCTCCACATTGACTCTGTACCGTAACACCCTGTATATAGCCTCCACATTGACTCTGTACCGGTACCCCCTGTATATAGCCTCCACATTGACTCTGTACCGGTACCCCCTGTATATAGCCTCCACATTGACTCTGTTTAGGTACCCCCCTGTATATAGCCTCCACATTGACTCTGTACCGGTACCCCCTGTATATAGCCTCCACATTGACTCTGTACCGTAACACCCTGTATATAGCCTCCACATTGACTCTGTACCGTAACACCCTGTATATAACCTCCACATTGACTCTGTACCGTAACACCCTGTATATAGCCTCCACATTGACTCTGTACCGTAACACCCTGTATATAGCCTCCACATTGACTCTGTACCGTAACACCCTGTATATAGCCTCCACATTGACTCTGTACCGTAACACCCTGTATATAGCCTCCACATTGACTCTGTACCGTAACACCTTGTATATAGCCTCCACATTGACTCTGTACCGTAACACCCTGTATATAGCCTCCACATTGACTCTGTACCGTAACACCCTGTATATAGCCTCCACATTGACTCTGTACCGTAACACCCTGTATATAGTCTCCACATTGACTCTGTACCGTAACACCCTGTATATAGCCTCCACATTGACTCTATACCGTAACACCCTGTATATAGCCTCCACATTGACTCTGTACCGGTACCCCCTGTATATAGCCTCCACATTGACTCTGTACCGGTACCCCCTGTATATAGCCTCCACATTGACTCTGTACCGGTACCCCCTGTATATAGCCTCCACATTGACTCTGTACCGTAACACCCTGTATATAACCTCCACATTGACTCTGTACCGTAACACCCTGTATATAGCCTCCACATTGACTCTGTACCGTAACACCCTGTATATAGCCTCCACATTGACTCTGTACCGGTACCCCCTGTATATAGCCTCCACATTGACTCTGTACCGTAACACCCTGTATATAGCCTCCACATTAACTCTGTACCGTAACACCCTGTATATAGCCTCCACATTGACTCTGTACCGTAACACCCTGTATATAGCCTCCACATTGACTCTGTACCGGTACCCCCTGTATATAGCCTCCACATTGACTCTGTACCGTAACACCCTGTATATAGCCTCCACATTGACTCTGTACCGGTACACCCTGTATATAGCCTCCACATTGACTCTGTACCGTAACACCCTGTATATAGCCTCCACATTGACTCTGTACCGTAACACCCTGTATATAGCCTCCACATTGACTCTGTACCGTAACACCCTGTATATAGCCTCCACATTGACTCTGTACCGTAACCCCCTGTATATAGCCTCCACATTGACTCTGTACCGTAACACCCTGTATATAGCCTCCACATTGACTCTGTACCGTAACACCCTGTATATAGCCTCCACATTGACTCTGTACCGTAACACCCTGTATATAGCCTCCACATTGACTCTGTACCGGTACCCCTGTATATAGCCTCCACATTGACTCTGTACCGGTACCCCCTGTATATAGCCTCCACATTGACTCTGTACCGTAACACCCTGTATATAGCCTCCACATTGACTCTGTACCGTAACACCCTGTATATAGCCTCCACATTGACTCTGTACCGTAACACCCTGTATATAGCCTCCACATTGACTCTGTACCGTAACACCCTGTATATAGCCTCCACATTGACTCTGTACCGGTACCCCCTGTATATAGCCTCCACATTGACTCTGTACCGGTACCCCCTGTATATAGCCTCCACATTGACTCTGTACCGTAACACCCTGTATATAGCCTCCACATTGACTCTGTACCGTAACACCCTGTATATAGCCTCCACATTGACTCTGTACCGTAACACCCTGTATATAGCCTCCACATTGACTCTGTACCGTAACACCCTGTATATAGCCTCCACATTGACTCTGTACCGTAACACCCTGTATATAGCCTCCACATTGACTCTGTACCGTAACACCCTGTATATAGCCTCCACATTGACTCTGTACCGTAACACCCTGTATATAACCTCCACATTGACTCTGTACCGTAACACCCTGTATATAACCTCCACATTGACTCTGTACCGTAACACCCTGTATATAACCTCCACATTGACTCTGTACCGTAACACCCTGTATATAGCCTCCACATTGACTCTGTACCGGTACCCCCTGTATATAGCCTCCACATTGACTCTGTACCGGTACCCCCTGTATATAGCCTCCACATTGACTCTGTACCGGTACCCCCTGTATATAGCCTCCACATTGACTCTGTACCGTAACACCCTGTATATAGCCTCCACA
>NW_027040443.1:192500-195000 GCF_034236695.1 Oncorhynchus nerka
TCTCCCTCTCTTCCTGTCTCTCCCTCTCTTCTCTATTCTCTCTCTTCCTGTCTCTCCCTCTCTTCTCTATTCTCTCTCTTCCTGTCTCTCCCTCTCTTCCTGTCTCTCCCTCTCCTCTATTCTCTCTTCCTGTCTCTCCCTCTCCTCTATTCTCTCTTCCTGTCTCTCCCTCTCTCCTCTAATCTCTCTCTTCCTGTCTCTCCCTCTCTCCTCTATTCTCTCTCTTCCTGTCTCCCTCTCTCCTCTATTCTCTCTCTCCTCTATTCTCTCTCTTCCTGTCTCTCCCTCTCTCTCCCTCTCTCCTCTAATCTGTCTCTCCCTCTCTCCTCTATTCTCTCTCTTCCTGTCTCTCCCTCTCTTCCTGTCTCTCCCTCTCTTCCTGTCTCTCCCTCTCTTTTCTATTCTCTCTCTTCCTGTCTCTCCCTCTCTTCCTGTCTCTCCCTCTCTCCTCTAATCTCTCTCTTCCTGTCTCTCCCTCTCTCCTCTAATCTCTCTCTTCCTGTCTCTCCCCTCTATTCTCCCTATCCCTGTCTCTCCCTCACTCCGTTCTCTCTCTCTTCCTGTCTCTCACTCTCTCCTCTATTCTCCCTGTCTCTCACTCTCTCCTCTATTCTCCCTGTCTCTCCCTCACTCCGTTCTCTCTCTCTTCCTGTCTCTCCCTCCAGTACCTGTGAATGTGTCTGTAAACATGTCTCTGTGTATCAGCAAAGTGACTGAGAAGCTTAGCTACTGTAGACCTCCTCTGTGTCCCAAATGACACACCATGCCCTATCTGGAGCACTACTTTTGGCCGGGGCTCTGGTTAAAAGTAGTGCACTAAAAACAGAATAGGGTATAATTTGGGAAACAACTCGTTCCTGTCCTCTCTCTCCTTTATTCATGTATGAGTATTAGAGTGTTAGAAATGGGACTGTGAAAAAGGACTTGTGACTCTCAACGACTTCCTGCTTTGTGTTCACATGATAATGAGACGTGTTCTAGATTAGTGTCAGCTAGGACGTGATAATGAGGCATGTTCTAGATTAGTGTCAGCTAGGACGTGATAATGAGGCATGTTCTAGATTAGTGTCAGCTAGGACGTGATAATGATTCATGTTCTAGATTAGTGTTTAGTGTCAGATAGGACGTGATAATGAGGGGTGTTCTAGATTAGTGTTTAGTGTCAGATAGAACATGATAATGAGGGGTGTTCTAGATTAGTGTTTAGTGTCAGATAGAACATGATAATGAGGGGTGTTCTAGATTAGTGTTTAGTGTCAGATAGAACATGATAATGAGGGGTGTTCTAGATTAGTGGTTAGTGTCAGATAGAACATGATAATGAGGGGTGTTCTAGATTAGTGTTTAGTGTCAGCTAGGACGTGATAATGAGTCATGTTCTAGATTAGTGTCAGCTAGGACGTGATAATGAGGGGTGTTCTAGATTAGTGTCAGCTAGGACATGATAATGAGTCATGTTCTAGATTAGTGTCAGCTAGGACGTGATAATGAGGGGTGTTCTAGATTAGTGTCAGCTAGGACGTGATAATGAGGCATGTTCTAGATTAGTGTCAGCTAGGACGTGATAATGAGTCATGTTCTAGATTAGTGTTTAGTGTCAGCTAGGACGTGATAATGAGGCATGTTCTAGATTAGTGTCAGCTAGGACATGATAATGAGTCATGTTCTAGATTAGTGTTTAGTGTCAGCTAGGATGTGATAATGAGTCATGTTCTAGATTAGTGTTTAGTGTCAGCTAGGACGTGATAATGAGTCATGTTCTAGATTAGTGTCAGCTAGGACATGATAATGAGTCATGTTCTAGATTAGTGGCGGCTAGGACATGATAATGAGTCATGTTCTAGATTAGTGATTAGTGTCAGCTAGGATGTGATAATGAGTCATGTTCTAGATTAGTGTCAGCTAGGATGTGATAATGAGTCATGTTCTAGATTAGTGTTTAGTGTCAGCTAGGATGTGATAATGAGTCATGTTCTAGATTAGTGTCAGCTAGGACATGATAATGAGTCATGTTCTAGATTAGTGTCAGCTAGGACGTGATAATGAGGCAGGTTCTAGATTAGTGTCAGCTAGGATGTGATAATGAGTAATGTTCTAGATTAGTGTCAGCTAGGACGTGATAATGAGGCAGGTTCTAGATTAGTGTCAACTAGGATGTGATAATGAGTAATGTTCTAGATTAGTGTCAGCTAGGACGTGATAATGAGGCAGGTTCTAGATTAGTGTCAGCTAGGATGTGATAATGAGTAATGTTCTAGATTAGTGTCAGCTAGGATGTGATAATGAGGCATGTTCTAGATTAGTGTCAGCTAGGACGTGATAATGAGGCATGTTCTAGATTAGTGTCAGCTAGGTCGTGATAATGAGGCATGTTCTAGATTAGTGTCAGCTAGGATGTGATAATGAGTCATGTTCTAGATTAGTGTCAGCTAGGACGTGATAATGAGGGGTGTTCTAGATTAGTGTCAGCTAGAACATGATAATGAGTCGTGTTCTAGAT